>NW_018735057.1:0-37777 GCF_002204515.2 Aedes aegypti | reverse complement strand
AAATGCTTGTTAAAACGAGCCTTGAAAGTGAGAACTTTTGAAAGGCGAAAGTTGAAACATATCGTGTGAAACGTTTCCCATACAAAGTAGAATGTCCGGAATTTGAAGCCGTCCGTAGTATGAATCAAAACGATAATATCAAGTAAGGCAGAGTTAACGGTATTAGTATTCCATTTTTTCATAATTTTGACATTTTAAAGCATTGTGTATTATGTGAAACGTCCGCAAGCGAAATATCTCACCACCATATATATCTGCTACAGTCAACTTTCCTTTACACGATATTTCGTATGTCGATATCGGGTCAAAAAATTATAATAAAATACTTCGATGGGTACTTTTATCACATTCGCATTGTTTTTGTATTCCATAACTCGATACCTACCTTCTTCGATGGTCTCTTCGATATCATGTTATTAAGCGTTGACTGTATAACTATTTTGTAATCGGATAAAATCCTTTGTATGATTAATCCAATTGCAAGCTCTTGGGGTTTTCGAACGCCGAGTGCTAAGGACGATCTTCGGCGGCGTACAGGAGAACGGCGTGTGGCGGCGAAGGATGAACCACGAGCTCGCTCAACTCTACGGCGAACCCAGTATCGTGAAGGTAGCTAAAGCTGGAAGGATACGCTGGACAGGGCATGTTGCAAGAATGCCGGACAACAACCCTGTAAAGATGGTGTTCGCTACGAATCCAGTCGAAACAAGAAGGCGTGGGGCGCAGCGAGCTAGGTGGATTGACCAGGTGCACCAGGACCTGGAGAGCGTGGGTCACAGTCGAGGATGGAGAGAAGCGGCCATGAACCGAGTGAATTGGCGAATTATTGTTGGCGAGGCTTTATCAAGATAATTGATGTAAAGCCAAATAAGTAAGTAAGTATTGCATGATTAATGCATGATTAATCCAATGGTGAAAATAAAACAAATAAATACCGATATTGTTGTTCATAGAATGATACATAGTGAGATCAAAAGTTTGCACTAGTGTTTTGTAGTATAATCCTACAAATTTCAAATGCGAATTACGTCAGAAAAACGAGTTCATGTAAAATGGGCTCAATTCATGCGTCCTAAGTAACCACATCGTTTTTAAACCACAGCAATTTTACCTCCAATCAAAGTAAGCATCCAAATGGGCAAACACAAATCTCGATGGGATATCAGCTTACGATCATCGAAGTTGGCCTCCTGGGGAAAACTCGCAATGGATAAAATGGAATTTGACACCTGTTTACCTTTCCTGCCGCTTCGCTTCGACGTGTGTCGCTTTCCTGTATGGACGGAAAATTCTAGCCAAACACGAGGGGAAGTTTACAGTTCGCCGAGTTACTTAAAAATAAATAAACATAGGCAGCAGAAACAGTCCTTTTAAATAAAACGAACAAACTTTTACTCGCCGTCATCGTTTGCCTCCGTTCGCTCCCTTGTGCCTTCCTATTGGCAAGTGAAACGGAGACTTCCCAAAAGGTATAAATTTGATTGCTATTACTTAGGTAGTAGGGTGTCCTAGAAAAAAAAATCTAACCAAACACTAAAATAGAAGGTCTAAGGTTGAGCACCATGGCTTTTTGAACAACGATTTTTTTTTGGGACACCCTATCGATAGGTACTGCACGGAGGTAGGAAACTTCGCAAGGCGCCAACTTTCTTTTTTTGTAAACTCCTGTCGCAAGGTAAGAACACGAGATTTTCACTTTTATTTCACCTACTTCCTTGTTTGCGCTCAGGAAGGTATCGCTAGACTTCCAACTTCTCGTCGTTGTCGTCGAGGAGCACTTCCCAGCTTGTTCTGTTGCAAACGGAGGGAGGGAAAATATTTAACTTTTCTATTTACATATAAGATAAGGGAAAATAAAGAAATTTCTGCTGGCTCCCGTCGTCGTCGTCGTCCCGAAACGGGAGATGTAGGGAACAGTGTGAAGAAACAGTTGTCTGTCTTTCCGAAATAGACAGGAAATGGATCCCGTTTTTCATGAAGAATATGAAGCGAAAGAAGTTCAAAAAGTTACCAAACATACATTTATAAGATGACGCCAAACAAGTGGCTCCATTTGCAGTGAAGAAAGCGACAGGTTGTTCGGGAATGTAGGTTAGGGATACCATCGAATGGCATTGCTAGTCGTGCGGAATGAATTGCTGGTTGGATGGGATTTCGTTGAGGGATTATGATGTGTGTATGATGAACTTTAAAAGCGTACTTATTTTGATGTGACAAATTTACGACTTTTTAAAGGTTGTCAGACCTAATCCCTTGAATCTTCAAGTAAATTGATGAGATTTTAGCAGTGCTTTAACTATAATCGTTATCTGATGAAATTGTAAGAAATTCGTCATGTTTGTAATTTGTAATGTTTGCTTCAACAACAAAAAGAAAACATTTTTGTAGTATTTTTTGCATAAATTCCGTACTTTAATGCATCAAATTAAAACCACGTCCACTATTAACATTATTTTTTTTAATTTAGTTGTATCTGTAATGATTGCAAACAGTACTTTGATTGTAGATTTTCATATGTTTACACACCCATTATCAAAGTTACCCCAAACCCGAAAATCTTCTCACGATTTAAGAAAAATTAAAGGTTCATTAAAAATGAATTGTATAATCTTTCAACTGTAATCAATTACCAAGATTCCAGTACTTGCTTTTAAAATATAAAATACAAAATATGCGAAGATTCGTTGATTTTAGGAATTGCACTATTTCCTTCAGGTCTTTTTCGTTGTTTTCGGTTTTCTAGCACTGTGAATTCGTTTCTCTGCGCGTTGTACTTAGGGCAGTAGAACAGCAGGTTGTTTAGGTCTTCAACTTCTTCGCACCAGTCGCAGGTGTTGGTTGGTTCGAGTCCCCATTTGTATCTTCTTTCCTTGGTGTTGGTGTGTCCAGTTCTGATTCTACTGATGGTGATCTTCTCTTCCGTGTTCAGCTCGAGTCCATCGAACCAGATTTTTCTGGCCGGTTCCTTCATTATGTTGAAATGCCACAATCCCTTTTCTTCTGAGGTCGTTATGTAAGCTTCTTTCCAGTCTTCCCAGACCTCTGCTTTGGCCGTGCAGATGACATCTGATAGGGTTAGAGTCTTGAAGATTGTTTGTCGTCCTTCGGTTGCTCGAACTGCTGCTTCGTCAGCTTTTGACGTTAACTACGTCTTACAGCAATATACTGGGTGTCAATTGAAAATCTAAAATGTTGCGACCGTCACGAAATTATGTAAGATTTTGAATACTAATAATTCAGCCATTTACCGGTAGATTTTCAATATTTTCCCACCAATCGGTCGGAAATTTATACAACATTTTACTCAAATTAAGAAAACTTTTGATTTTTGACGATAGACTGTCGAAAATTGTGAAAATGTCGACCCCTTTCTTACGCAACCAAACACGTGGGTTGGGAACAGGGCCGGATTTACAAATGTGGGGCCCGGAGGCCATTGTTTTGTAAGGGCCCTTTTCCCAGAAGAACATTTTGTTATTTTAGAACAGACTAGCAATTTTAATGTGATTTGTAAGGTTTTCTTTATCAGAAGTTATAAAATAGACGTTCAAAAAATGTAAACCAATTTAAATTAATTTAACTAATGTTTTACTCAATATTCTACATTTCTTTGTAGATTGTATATGTCATATTCAATGTTTTCGGGGCTTCTTCGTCAACAACAAAATTTAAAAAAAGACACAGACACGTTAATGCTTCCAGTGGACGATTTACCTTTTGAAGGAAGCATCACACTAGACACGCAATGCGCAGTGGCACAGTCGAAATACATTCCTGACGAAAAGTTTTTCGGACTGAAGCGGGAATCGAACCCACATTCCATGCCACGAAGCCCACAATTCATTTGATGATTCCCTTCTTATTGATACCTTAATCGAAATCAACAGATTTTTTACATGTTTTCATATTCAAGTAGATGATCATACAAATTTACTCAACAATTTCGAGTTGAAAAAATTGGTGTAGGGCTGTTACCAGCCCTTCACCAATAGAGCTTAAGTCTCTTTCTAGAGAGTTAAGCTCTATTTTAATGCTAGTCTCCAAAATGTCTCTTTATTCAATGGAAGGTCTCTACACGGGTAGAAATCAGAATCCAAAAACAAGATTATGACTCATGATATCATGATTCCAGCGTGTTTTCATCTTATGAAAAAACACCATGATTTGGACTCATGATGTCATGAGTCAGATTGCCGTAACGCAACACACGCGTTAGGTTTTTGTATCTGATAGCTCGGAATCATGATTCAAATGCCAAAAATGCTGAGTCGCGCATCCGTTCATGATCGACAAAATAAAAAAAAAATTAAATAGCATGCACTGAGATTCGAGCCAAGAACCTCCCGATTGTGAGCCACGTACTCTACCACTCAACCGCTTCGTCATCTTGAATTAAGAGTGATCGATACGAATGTGATGAAGCAAAGTGCGCCGCTTGGAGTTTTCACACTGGATGTTACGCTTTTGAGGAATCATGATTATGGCTCCAGGAACCATGATTTGTGATCCTGATATTATGACCTAATCAATTTATGAATTTCATGATTTGTAAATCATGGTGTGGGGATCAGATTTTTATCCGTGTATGGTATCTATTTTAATCATAATGGTCTCTAAAGTATTTTATTCTTATTGTGATTGCAGTGAATCCTGATACAAAATAGTACTGGCTCTCCCGGAAGCTGGAAAGCTTCTCTTCTTGGAAGCTGGCGTTTTCCAGATGTTTTCACTTATGCTTCAAAAGAATTCTCCATATGTTACTCTGAAATCTGATGTTCTTAATGTAAATCTTGGAGGATATACTAAGGAAATCGATAGAAAAATCATCGGAAAATCCTGGAGGACTTAGGACTTCCTTGATAAATTTCTAAAAGAATCTTTGGTAAAATTCCTGAAAATCTTGGTGGTTCCTGAATCTTGGGTGAACATTCTGAAATTCTTCTTAGGTTATTTCTGTGGTTATCCTTGAAAAATCCAGATTATATTCTTGAGCTATCCAAAACAAAATTCTTGGAGGAATTCCTTAAGGAAATTCTTGGAGGAATTCTATTACAAATAATCACTTAATGAACTCCTGCAGAAATCTTTGAAAAAATCTCTGAATCTTTGAAAAAATATAAAAAAAAATCTCATTGAATTCCTAGAAAAACTACGAATTTCACGAGGATTTACAAGAAAACAGATATGTCTGATCTGATTCTATGATGAAGAATCAAATTCTTATCTCTTGGTTCTTATTATTTTACATTACGTTTTTTTGTTTCCTGTTTAATCCATTTTCGGTCTATTCTCGGTTCCTATCTGATCTCTTTTTAGTCTGTTTCTTCAAGCTAGAAGTCGATCCTATATTGAAGGCACTTAAACACTACGAGTCATTCAGTGTGATCGATAGAGTAATTTTCGAAATAAATATTAAAATAACTAAGTCCCATTACTTGATCTGCAAATATAAAATGCATCCGAACCTTGTCTTAAATTTCGTTGAGAAAGCTTTCGTTACAGTTATAAGAAAATCGTTAGGAATTTTAGCAATAGGATGGCATTCTTCTAGGGTAGAAGCACCAGTTTTGGCCATACGCCAGTTGTAGCCATAGTGGATTATACACCATTTTACATAGCCAATCAGCATGAAACCTTAAATGTTCAGTAGATCACATTCATATGATAGAGCTACATTCATTTACTCGTCCAAATTGATTCAAAACATAAGAAAAACAATTCATTTTCTTTATAATTTTAAGTTCCATACACCTAATTTGACCAGGGCACTCCTAATTTGGCCACTCTCATGAGAAATCAATGCAATTGGCCAATTCAGGAACCAAAGTCTCTGGCCGAAACTGGCTCCGTTGGCCTATATTGACCAACGGGATGTTGAAAGCGAAAAAAATGGCCATGCCCCCCTCGGCCCCCCCCGTAAATGCGGCCCTGGTTGGGAAGCACACTATAAAAGCAGACCAATTTCTGCTTCTTCGCTCATTCTTCTTTTGACGTTAAGGACATTATAAAGCGAAGCCAAATATGGCGCCCGATATGGCACCTACCGCACCTCCTCCCATTTTCACCCCCTTTGCCACGCAACTGGCTAGGGTGATCGAATGCAAAGATATTATGCGAATTAAATCTCAATTACCTACCTGGTTGTGGCGTAAAATTATTTCATCTGGCTCGTACATATATATTGTATCTGCTAAAGCTTCGTTTTTCGCTAGATTTCATGAGAACAACTAAACTTGTGCATTTTCATCATCCTGCTAAAATATTTTTCTTCCAACTTCTGTTTTTATTCTTCTTTGCACAACTAGCGTAACATATTTTCACACGGCACATTTACACTCAATTACAAAACATTCACTGACAAAAATATATTCACTTGAATCGTTGTTTTATCAATTTTCCGTAACTACAGTTAAACTCACTGTTTAAAGTTTAAAATCACGAGGAAGTGCTTAAATATTCTCGCTTCCAATTCTACTCCTACGTAATGTAAACAATCATGACGGCGCCAATTGCTATCGTGTTGTTTTGTAGTATTGGTGGCATCTTTAGTAGCGACAGTTTCGTTTTATGATTGTATTTATGATGTTTTCTCCCTCACAAACATTATCACTGTTTGAAAAAAGTGGTAGTTTAACGAATACTCATGCTGTTGTGGCCAACAACAACCAACCGGGGTGCATCATTCCGCACCACACCAGTGGACGAACATGCCTCATGTTGAGGCCATAAACACTACACAAATTCACCACCAAACCAGCAACACTGTTACTCACCTGTTCATCAAGTTACCTACATGCTTATCATACCTGAAATACACAAAACATTAGATAAATATAAAATAATAGGCAAAGTAAAACTACTTACCATTCGATCGTTCTAGATCGTGATACAATGTTATTGTTTACCTTTTACATTGCATAGCATTTATTCTTGACAGCTCCAGAAGATTCTGCAGTATAGGCCTTTTCATGTGACAGGTCCGTCTATGCATTTGTTTACATCGGTGGAGGACCGGTGCATACACGAGGCTGTCATTTTCATAGAAGAACTTTCAAAGAGCTTCCCGATCAGCTGTTTTTGAACGTCATGTGAATAGGCCTATACTAATTGTATAATAGTTAGGCTACAATACATTATTGTCAGACCGTCACGAAATTATGTAAGATTTTGAATACTAATAATTCAGCCATTTACCGGTTGATTTTAAATATTTTCCCACCAATCGGTCGTAAATTTATACAACATTTTACTCAAATGGAGAAAACTTTTGATTTTTGACGATAGACTATCGAACAATGGGAACTACGTCAATTGAAAATCTAAAATGTTGCGACCGTCACGATATTATGTTAAATTTTGAACTAAAGGAAGGCTGCAACTATGACAATCGACTAAAATTCAAAAGCAGAAAATCACATGGCGTAGTTAACGTCATGCGGTCGTGTCTTGTACACAACCCTCTCTGATTTTTCGTTGCCGGAGATGCCTTGGTGACTTGGTACCTATTGCAACATTATAAATAAAGTGCCTTCTGTCTCCTTTGAGTGCATCCCTTAGTTCCCCCGCTAAGTAATTATCTACCGCCGTAGACTTATTGAGAATGGTTTGGCAGGCTCCTCGGGAGTCGGTGAATATGATTGCCATCCAGATTGCCAGTAGTTCTGCGTTGGTAATGGAAAAGTTGGGGTTGATCTTTTCAGCAGTTATTTGTTGGTCTGTGCTGTCGTAGACTGCTACTGCTGTCCCTGTCGATGTTTTCGAAGCATCTGTGAATAGCTGGCTGTAGTCCTGGTATCTAGAGTGCTTGATTTCCAGGAACTTCTGCTTCCATAACACCTGGCGGTGCTCGGTCTTCCTGTGCTGTCCTTCGTAGAGGTCTTGGTGGATGTGGGTCGGGATACTGCGCTCGGAGTATTGTCGTCTGCTGGTAAACGCCAATGTGGGATCCTTCGGCTGCATTTGGCACACTATGAATTTGTTTTTTTTTTGCGGTGTGTCCGTGAAGTAAGAGCCGTTCCCCCAATTTGTGTGGATGGCTCTTCGTGTGGACTGATGGGGTTGGTTGTTGTGGAATGAGCTTTTTAGAACTTCCTTCAATGTGAGCCATTCTCGTCTGATGTCTGTCCAGTTTCAGTTAGAATGACGTGGATCGGTGTCGACTGTAGATAACGGATTGCACTTCGCAGAAAGCTGTTCTGGACGTTTTGGAGCTTCCGGAAATTGGTTTTGGCGGCACTTCTATTCATCTGCGCTCCATACTGTGCCTGCTGCGTACTATTGCGTTCCCAACCTTGATCAAGGTGTGCGGATTTGCACTGCTGTTCCTTTTTCCGAGCAGTTCGATGATTTCCAGCAGCTTTGGTTCTCATCTCATGTGTTTTGCATGGTTGAGGGTTTTGTCGAGGTATCGGTGGGTGTTGTTGAGTGCTACTTTTTCTATCCCTATTCTAATTTTTACTCCTCTCGCGTCCTTCCTTGTAAACGCAACTGCGACCGATTTGATCACATAGATTTTTAGGTCCAAGGAATCCAGTCCCTCTCGGAGGCGAGCGAGGAAAGCATTGGCTCTTTCGGCAGCTTCTTCTGGGTGTCCGCCGTCCTGTTGTATATCCTTAACTCCGTTTACGACGTAGTTAACGCAGCTTTGAGCGGAGCAGTTTTTCCGAAACCCGAAGGAAAGCGACGGATGAAGGTTCATTATTTCCGCGATCTCAATCAACCTCCCGTTGATAGCTGAGTTTATTAGCTTGAGACACACATTCATAAGGGCGATGGGGCGACAGGAGCTTGGATCTACAGGGTTACCTTTGTTCTTGGGCATTGTTTTTTTTATTAGTTTTTTTTTTTTAATTTCTTTATTAGTGTCATTCCAAACATTGCAGTCATTTCTTATATTTAGGTGTTCTGTGTTATTGGACAACACTATCATCCTAATTTGGTAAAACAAATTTAAGTTGGTTTTATTAGTGTTGTACGCCATCTCTCAGGGATGTCCTCCGTGACAAATACTTCGTTTAACATCTCTCCTACTTTAGCCTGCATGTCCAATCTAAGCTGCTTCAGTATGTCGTACGACATGCCATCTTCTCCAGGATCTCTTCCTCTGACAAAGCCATGTCGTATCCTACCCACTTGAGTTTGTGATCGTAGTAGTGCGCCATGAATTCCTCAGCGTCCTTCCTAGTAATTCCCGGCTTCCTTAAGACCGGCTGGACTAGCGCCGTGTCGATTCCTTTTATTATGTTCCACAGCTGATTTGTCGGTGTTCCTTCGTCGATTGCTTCGGTTAATTCGGCGCAGTATGCCCTTTTGGCTTTGCGAATGAGCCTCTTCAGTTTTGTTCTAGTCTTCTGCAAGCTGAGTTGGTGAGAGTCTTTGATCTGTTGTACTCTCGTAGCGACCGCCGTTTTGCTTAGTAGGCCTCTTCTATCTCCTTTGACCGCCAGCGTTTAAGGTAGTATACCTTCTTGTCCTTGACTACGAAACTGGCTTCTGCTATGCTTTCCCCGAAAATGGCCTGCATTTCAGCTGGGTCGTACATATATTGTGGTTTCAGTTTGTTGATCGCACCGGCTTCCTTCTGCTTGTTAACGCGAATTATTTGTCCCTTGGCTACTGGAATCTCGCTCCCTATTTCCACTATGATGGACATATGGCTGCTTCCGAATCCTTGTAGAATTACAATCCAAGTAGCTTTGCTGGCTAGGCCGGCTGTGACCATGGTGAGATCTATCGCTGTATTCCTGTGGCTCAACGCCTAGGTACAGGTAGGGGAGCCGTCATTGAGTAGGATGAATTTTGAGGGTTCCAGCGAAGTATTGACCGCATGACCTTTGGGGCAGGTGGGTGACAAGGGATCCCACGATCCGTGATGGCCACAAGAAGTCTCCACTGATGATGATTTCACCTCTAACGTCCTACGCCTGCTGGAAGAAATCCTTGATCCTTGCGATTGCCTCCCTGCACATTTCCTGCCCTGGAGGGACATATACGGAAATCACCGTAATGGGGTCGAAACCTTTCGTTATTATCACCCCCACCACTTCGATGGGGAGTAGGTCATCGAAAGTCAGTTGATGATGTACGTGGATGCCGACGTCTCCGTATCCTTGGTTCCGTCTTGTGGATTCGAGTCTGTAATGAGCGATTCTGAATGCTTCGTTTTTTCTGCAGCAGGGCTACTCTGATGGAATTCTCGCCAAGAAACTGGCTGAGCTCCTCTCGTGTTTCTGTTGGTCTTAGGCTTTGTATATTGTGCTGCAGGATTTTCAGCTTTTTACACTCCACTGTGCTGGTTGTGGTTGAATCTGGTGATTTCTTGTGGATGAAGAGAGTTTTCCTCAATAATTCGCTGGATATCCTGGCTGATTTCTATCAGCAGTTCGTCTCTGTCCAGCTCTGACTCGGTTACTTGAAATCTTTGCGCGACCTTAGCGTGCAGATCCTTTAGCGCCACTAGCCATTTTTTCGTCCTCGCTTCCTTCCTTCGCGTTATTCCTGCCTCAACCAAGAGATGAGTCGCTCGAAGTCGGTAGCCTTTATGGGGGTTTCCGGGCACTGGCAGCTCCGGGTGTAGCGATCCTCTTGTGAGGTGCAGGGTTCGTCTTCGTAGGGCTGCCTTGTTTGCCATTCTCGGCCTTCCTCTCGCCTGTTGGCTGTGCTTGTGGATCAATTTCGCTGTGATGTCCTGTAGCGCGAAGCTGTTTGTAGATCATCGCCGAGTCTCGGGAACGGGTCGGCTTCGCCTTCTTCCTGCAGCAGTTCAAACCGATTCTCCGACCTGGGGTAGAAGGTTTCCGCTTGATTGAAGGGAATTTGTTTGCGAATTTTCTTGTGTTTCTTGGCATTCTGGGTCATCTGCTTTATGCCCTCGCTTGCAGTTGGGACACTTCGCGTCCTTGTCGCAGACTGACACTTCATGTCCTCCTCCACATGCGGCGCAGCGAGTTCTGGGTGTGCATAACTTGGCTCCGTGGCCGTATCTCCAGCAGTTCTTGCACTGTCTGATCGGGAAAATGCACAGTTCTGCCCTAAAGCTGCAGCCGTACACATGGATCCTGTTCGGCACTTGATGTCCTTCGTCCGTTGCTTTGACGTTGTAGGTGTCCAGCAGTTCCTTGTTTCTTCCTCTTATCTTTATCCTTTGGACCTTCAAAACCGGGACATCGGCCTCGATGTTCTCCAGCATTTCCGCCTCCTCGAAGCTGAGCGTCACCTCTCTTATAAATGCTATGGTTTGTTCATGTTTTCCGTTCTAGATCCGTAGGTTTCCTTCGTCCAGTTTCGTCCTTTTCAGTCTCTGCTCCTCCGTGGTGGCGATCTTGAACCGGAACTTTCCAAGCTTTTCGATTTCCGTGAAGTGGTTGAATCCCTGCCGTTTGAGGAACTTTCCTACTACTGCTGAATGTTGAGGCGAGTTCCTGTCGGTCTCGATCAGCTCTAGGACCATCGTTGAGCATTGCGTTGATGGTGCGTCCGTGTGTACTACCGCTGATGTTGTTTCGCTTTGCCTCTGTTTTGGACTTAGGTCTGGGATGTTTGTCTTCTTCTGTCTGGAAACTCTTCCGGTGGCATTTTTCCGGCTGTCTGTGATCCGGTTGACCCTGCTCGAGGTTGCTGATCTCCCTGATGCCATGTTCCCTGGTCTGTGTGCGCTGTTTTTTATTTTCTTTTCGTGGGTCTTACAAACTAAAATTTTCTCTTGCCTTATCTTCTAACTTAAACTGTAAATTTCACTTTATTTTCTCTTTATTTAGTTTTCTTGTGCAAATTAATTTTCTACACTAATTCAATTTTTCGATTTTTTCTTTATCTCTTCACTTTTCTCTCGTTTACACTATTTTTCTTTCTGATCAATGATTTGTTCTTTTTTCTCCGTGTATACTTACTTGTAGCTACCAACTAGGGCGGCGATGCAATCCGAAAAGGAGTTGCAAAATGCGTGCCAAAATCCCGACTCCTTCCAACCCAATTTCATTCTTTCCCGAAAGTGCTTATCCGATTCACCAATTTTTCGCAATTTCCCCTTGGAATGGAATACTTTGTACGCGACAATTTTACAATTTTCGACACTATTGTTCGTTTAGTTGAGGAATAGATTCTCGTACACATTTTCAGGTGGAAAAAGAATACTCACACGTCAGTTTATATGGCACTTTCATAGAAGCACGCACCTTGCAATTCAATGTACAATCCATATAATGCGTTACAAGTGCGTTACTTGTTGGTTTTGTTAGCTACGACGCCATCCCAATATATGGGGAAACATGGTGGGAGAATATTTTGGTGTGACAAAATTATTTAGGTGTGAGTTTATTAGTGGGCAAAATCCTCAATACACGCGGATCGATGATCTATCGAAAAAAAAAACAAAAATGGCCAAGTCCTGACCGATTCTTTTTACTGTGCGCTACATCGTAAAGCTTAGAACACTACGACAGTAGAATCAGAATTCATATCTCATTTGTTGTTGGGTTGGTACATAAATTCTGTCACGCTAAACAGGGTAGACAATCGTCACCATCAAATGGAAAAAGTCGGCGACGAAAACTGAAAGATGCTCGTCGTCGTCACTCAACCTGCGTCGGATGACGATTTTCCGCAGAGATCCGATCAGATAGGCACGGCGTCATGACGAACAATTACGATTCCTTCGCTACGGGCGAATCTTCGTTCGGGAGCACTGAGCCTCACAGAAAAACTGAAGAAAACATCAGCAGCTTCGTAGTCGCGAATGAAAAAAAAATTGCTCGTTGAAGATTTTGAATAAAGTTAGTCGTGCATCCTTTCGTCGATGACGAGACGACGACCCAGCCAGAGTTATTAGGTATACTGGATGACGATGTCTTTCTTATTTCGTCACCGCACGGTAACGATTTTGACGATTGTCTGTCCTGATGCAAATTTCAACATTTTCGAGCCTCTCCCCCCTGTCTTCAAATCGGTTTGATTGTCAAGACGGATACGGTAAGCTAATTGAAACAGGATATCCTTTTCCCACCGATTGGGACTTTCTAACGCAGGGTTTCTCAACCAGTGGTCCGCGGACCCCTAGGGGGCCGCGACAACCTTTCAGGGGGTCCGCGAAGCCATTGAGAAATAAGTGTTGATTGATCTATAAATGAAAACATCTCATACTAAGTTTGTTTCAAGAAAGCATTTGGTGTATCAAATATTATTGAAATATAACTGATTTTTTCGTTTTATAGCTACGCAAATATTGATAAATTAATTTTGATGCCATTCTATCCATAAAAATGAACACGAGGATTATTTTATCTGCACACAGTCGTTATAATTCTATGCATTAAACGCTGCTGAGTAGCCAATCATAGACTTCCTTAAAATATCAATAGATACCATGTTTATTTAACTTTTTATACAATCTTGTGAATCTCAAAACAATCTTCAATGAACTCCTGTGATTATCTCATTACTTATTCCCGGCACTTTTGATTTATTTTGGATGGAGATTTTTGGAGATGTCTTGAAGGCTACAGAACTCATATATTGCAACGAGTCATAATTTTTTTTTTCCTAAATGCGCCCGTATTCACACAACACGCATTATTTTTAACGTTCATGGAAGGTAATGAGACACGATAAAGAAATAGAAAACACAATATCCACTGTTTGGGTGCCGATCACTGTGTGTCACTACGTGTAACATTCGCTGACATTATCTTATTCTTGTTGTTACCAATTTTAAGCAAAACATAAATCTTTCGAATGGCTCGATATCGTTGTCGTCTTGAATGCTCTCTCGTCACGTACTTTGAGAGAGTATGAATACCAACATTCATAGAGTTCTCCGAATGCGATGTCACGAACTGTTATGATTGATGAACTGTTACACTCTCTGAATATGGATCGATCGGCTTATTCTGATCTAAATCCAAACTCTGGTTGGTTCACGAAAAACTGAGTTATTAACGTTTAAAATCTTTCCCAATATGTTACGCGTCCCAATCTCCGTAATTAAAAATTTTGATAATCAATCGTAATTAAATCATTTGAGATCTTTGAGAGGTTTCATAAGCATCCATTTTGGGGGTCCGCAGGTTGTTTGTAGATCTTCAAAGGGGCCGCAGCTTCTAAAAGGTTGAGAACCACTGTTCTAACGTCTAGTAGCAGCTATGTCCACTCTCCACCCCGTTAATAATTCACGACGCAATCTGTATGTTACAGCATTTGCTTATCAATTATTGTAGATATTTTTTGGCTTTTCAAACTCAAAATAGCTGGAACGACGGAATTTTACGCGAGATTGTTGTTTGGTTATTGGCGAGTAGAGTCTCGATCACACAAGGGAGTGATGTGCAAGTAGGAAACAGTTTGTCGAAGATACAATTCTGCCTTCATCTGACAAACCTGACATCAAAAGAATTGCTTGTGATAATGGTTGTAGTTGCGGAATGGTGGAAGCAAGTTGTTACGAACGAATTATTTAATTCATCTATTTCACGGGAAAACCTCAAATCTACTTGTATTGAATATAATTAAACAGGCGGAAGATATTGGTTTACGATCTCATTTCATAACTTCCGATCCTGTTTCTTAAAACCAACGAATGCAGAGAGATACTTGTTAAAATATCAAATACCGGAATATTTTCTCCGATCTGTCGTTGAATTATCCTTTTGACAAGTTTGCTGAAAAAATCTAAATCGTGACTGATTCGATGCACGTGTCTTAAACGTTATCAATGGGTGGATTAACAACGTATTGCCATTGCACGTGGACGTCATCAGAAAATCGCTCTTTCCCTCCTCCGGGAAATCTGAAAATAACGGTGCAGTTCCTGTCAAAGTGACAGTACTGGCACCATTATTTTCAAGTTTCGTTGAAGAGCGAAAGAGAGAGAATGTCGCGTGAATTGCCTAATTGCGTGTCCTTTCTGTTCATCTTCTTGAGTTTGAAGATGTACCGTAATCAGGGGGCAAATTGACACTGGGGTGAATTTTGCTCAGGTCTGTACCAAAACACATTTTCTCCCAAGGATGCTGAAGGTTCGCAAAACTTTCCATGTGTTCTAGTTTATAGATGTCTAATAATGATTTTGATTACTGATTTTGACGAAATTTATTTCACAATACTTAAATTCCGAACGATAACACGACAAACAGTTGCAAAATAGCCCCCGGATTACAGGTACCGATCAAGTTCCTAACAACGAAAACGATAATGCTGAAAAGTTCGGAGAATATTCTACGAATTAGGAAAAACGATGCTCCAGAAAATTATGGAATATTCTGTCGATTAGCTGTTGTAATGCTTTACAATTTGCAATTGTAATGCCCTAACATTCAAATAGACGATATCAAATTGCTGTTGTAGCGCTCAGTGAAAGATTTCAAAAGCATTTCTGACAGACATACAACTCTGGGGTTTTATACACACTCCCAAAAAATCATGTGATTTTATGTCTTTTGGATACACATAAAAGAAGCGAGTCAAATGACGTAAATTGAAGTTAAAAGTTTAACATATTGGGCAAACGTTCAAGACTGCGGAAGCAAACACCTTTTTTAGTTCGATCTGAGAATTAACTCTGTGAGATCTTAGGTTACAAAATAGGCAAAAGGTACGCTAAGTAAGTCTACGTAGCATAGCCGAGGTTTTCGGTACAAACCTTTTGAACACTACTACTTCCCGTGTCCGGGAAATGACAATCTCTTTTTCCGCAAATCGATTAAAACAGCAAACACAGCATCTTGCGTCCGTGATGAAACGTTAGAGAGGCTCCACCGAGCGATACCCGTTTCGATACGCAACGGTCCCACCAATAAATCGAAATTAATGGCTTTCCGCGTGCTGCCTACCTCCCAGGCGCGCAACGGTAAACAGGCGTCACATCCCTTTGGTTGATGCGATAATGATGGCAGGCCTCTGCTCCAGGACGACATTAGTGAGCGATGACAGTGACGATTAGACACGATGTGACGGTGCAATATTCGCGCTTTGATAGCCAATTGGGGAGCAGTTTACGGTTAAAGGAAGCCATTTCACCTCTTTCCGTAGCATGACGTTAGCAGTTAGACATTAAACTATGGAGCAGCAGGTCGGGGTCGGCACAGCAGCTTGAGGGAAGGTGAAAAGCGTGGCTTCTGCTTCCACTCATTGGACCGGAATTTTATTACACTTCAAACCATCAAACAGCGCAAACCCCACTCGCTGGAACAGAAACATCCTCGTAAACGCCAAAATCTAATTAAAATTTTAACCTGCTTAATATCATAATCTGGCCCTCCCCCAGTGACTGCACGGAAGCCTACGTCTACCTCCAGCCCAAGGGAAGGCTTCCGTTTCCACCTAACCAAAATACAGCGGTAGTGGCTTAATTTGTGTGCCCCGCAAGCGATGATACGTCGCGTCGCGCGTCGAGCAGCGTCATCATCGTCACGGATTAATTAAATTAAGGTGAACCTTTTTTTTGTGCCCCTTCCCCAACCCGGTGAAACGATGAAAAGAGCAAATTAGCAGCCACTTGTTCATTTCCTGTCGTCCTCTCCTTCCCTTGGTGATTGTTCTGTTTATCGGTGGCGCTCAAGTTTTCCGACAGACAGACATCTACGCGAGCGAAACAGGAGCTCGGTGGAAGCGGAAGGCGGAATTTATGTCCGACATCTGGCTTTCGGGCTAATGCGTGTAGCATACCTTGCAGGCGACGACGCGCGATACCGGAACGGTGTGTGTGGTCTGCGTTATCATATCATAATTGCGATTTGTTGAGAATGACGGGGGCGCCTTCCGGTGGATGGATTCTCCTGTTTGTTCGGTTGGAGTATGGAAGGTTAATTGAATACAGTGTGGAGGTGGGTGAATAACGTGGTAGGTTCGTAATTAACGCTTTCATTAGTTTGTCATCATCAAGCTGGAAAAGCTATCGACTCTGTTGAATCTGAAAGGGATGAGTCGTGGAAATTGTACATGTAGAGTGATGGTATTTTTTGGTTTCATTCAAATATTTTTTGGATTGCAAAATGGCGAGTCGAAATTTTTAAGAAATTGTCCTATCGCGACTCGACCAGTGGGTCGAATCACTCCAAAGAAAGCACGGGCGCAAAGCAATAACAACCGTGATTACGAGTTGGAAATAAGAAAGGAGAAAGCCCGGAAACTGGCGATCATGGAGCATCTTAAACAGAAGACTGTGTAGTAGACTGATGCTCCTCATTCTTGCTTCAATATTGGAGCTGTGGCGGACACGATTTTTGGTGCTCTGTCTCGTAATCCAGAAGAAGGCGTTTTACCAAACAATTCTATTAGGACACTACTTGGCGACATAGGGTCCCATCTATCTTCTGATCCTGCAAGTACAATCGATAGTTTTCGCCGAGATTCCGAGCCCGCGCCGCTTACTTTCCCCCGCCGCTCTCCCACCTCCTCCAGGTGGCAAGAGTAAAGTCAAAGTTGACTAAGCTCGCCGCGAGTGCATCGTTGCCCATTGCTGAGGGATGGGCAACAAGAACAAGAAGTCAGTGTCTCAGGTCGCGACGAACGACGACACCAAAGGCGTTAAACGCCTGCGTCATGAAGAAGCCACCCCATCCGGCTTCAACAATCGCCTGCTGGCGACCAACCCGTTCGTCACGCTGAGTGCGAACGATGGCCACCGTCCGGCTGCCCAGCTACAAAAAATGTCCGCCCTGCCTCCCAGCGTCAAGGCAATCACCGCAACCTTCCCCAGCAACAAGCAAACCAGCCGCCGATCCCCACCAAGGAGAGAGTTCCCGCCGCTGTTCACAAACATCGAAAGATGGTCGACAGCATGAAGAAGGACCTGGCCGGCGATAAGATCCACCCGCTATTCAAGCATTGCTTGAAGGGTACGAAAATCATCGGCTCCTCGTTCCCCGACTACAACGGGGTCAAACAGTTCCTGGGTTTGAAGAACCTCCCTTCTACACGCCACCACGTCCCCGGAACGAAACCGTTGAAGGTCATCATCCATGGGCCTCTCCAAAGTACACCTCCGCTGAGATAACGGAGGAGCTCAAGGCGGCGAACCTGAAGCCGGTCCAGGTGTTTCCATCAACCGTGCGGAGGGAAAACAGTACCGGGACCTCCTCTACCTGGTATACCTGGAGAAGACTCATCACCATGACCGACCATCCAGAAGGAAAGAGCCCTGTTCCAGACGGTAGTGGAGTGGGGAACGCTATCGGCCCAAAAAGAAGGACGTGCACAAGCTGCTCGATGTTCGGCCACGGGGCAAGGAATTGCCACATGGCCCCACGCTGCGGGGAAGTGCACCGGTCCCCATCTGACGTCGATGTGCCAGCCCATGGAGGAGGTAGAGCCAAAGTGTGCCAACTGCGGATCCAATCACGATTCCAACAATCGAAGCTGCCCCAAGCGTGCGAATTCATATAGATCCGCAGGAATGGCATCCTCCAAGGTGAGCAGCGTCCCTCCCAGCCACCACAGAACAACGACGAGCTGCGGTACCAGGTGCCGAACCTCCCGCCGCTCCAACCGCACGAACAACCACCTCGACAACCACCTCGACAACCACCGCGCCAGCCAGCTTCCACTGGACAACGCCCTTCGGTCAAAACCGATTCGCGGCCGCCGCCGCAGCCCCGCAGGGTTGCCCCAGGATGGGGCAACAACGAGCGCCGCCCTCCAACCACCGACCCGCTGGACGACGGGACCCTCTTTCCCGACGAAGATGATGTCGGACTTCGCCGTCAGCCTTCTCGGTCGGCTTCTTTCGTGCCGTTCAAAGCGCGAACAAATCAGCGCCGTGTGTGACAACGGTCCAAAGCTTCATGGACAAATATGGACCCTGAAGCCATCCGCATCCTGAACTGGAATGCTTGTTCCATCCGGAACAAAACTAGGGAGTTGCCTACCTTCCTTGAAGAACGCCAGATTGACATCGCATCATCATCGAGACTCAGCTCAAACCGGATTTCGAGGTGGAATCAAACCGGAGTCGAGGTGGAATCTCCAGTCGGAACAATCACCATTATAGCAGCCTGCTGTCCGAAGGATACCCGCGCCAACGTGGGTCGGCTACTAACCTACAGAATGACATCATCAAGCACACACGGTGGCAGGGGCAGTACATTCATCGCTGGTGATCTCAACGCCAAGCAATCAAGTATGGGGGAACTCTCGACGAAACAACAACGGCACTATCATCCAGCAAGATCTCGAGGAAGGCCACTACACCATCATGGGCCCTGATGCTCCCACCCGGTTGAGCCGAACCGGGATCCACTCAACCATCGACGTCTTTCTCACCAACATGACGGACAAATCTCCCAGCCGGTTGTCTACCAGGAGCTTAGCTCGGAACACTTTCCCGTGGTGGCCGAAGTTGGGCTCTCGGTCAATCGGCATCCAATCACGCGACGCAACTACCACGGGTCAAACTGGGACCGGTACCGGCGGTGCATGGACGATGGCATCGACTACGAGGCGCGCCCTGTGACGACAGAGGATATTGACCGCCAGCTGTGCTCCATCGAGGAGGCCATCTCCCAGGCCGGGAGCAACATGTACCAGCGGCCGTCAGGTGAGCAATACCCTTCCTATCGATGAACTCACTAAAAAGATTCTGATCCGCTTACGTAGCACCACTCGAAGGCAGTTACCAACGCACTAGCCTGCGTCGTTGAAAACCGACTTCAACCGCATGTTGAAAATCATCAAGGCCAGAATGGTGGACTTCAGAAACAATTGGCTTTTCTAATAAATACGCCGCTCTCCCAGACTGTGCACGGCCGTTCAGATGACGCAAATTTTGAAAACCAAACCCAGACCCATTCCACCGCTGATTCCATTAGACAACAATGGCTCTATGGATCGCTTGATAACTCCTGATGAGAAGGCTGAAGAGTTAGGTCGGCACTTCGTCAGCTCACACAATCTGGGACAAAACATCATTAGTCCCCACGAAGCTGCCGTCAACGAGCATGCTGCCAATCTGCATCTGACCCCCAATGACTTTTCGGAGGAGTTGGAGGTCAACGCTGACGAATTGTCGACCTACATTAGGTCCTCTAAAAACATGAAGGCCCAGGGCTTTGACAAAATCCTTAATTTGGAGCATCAATACCTGAGCCGCGAGTTCTTTGAACATCTCGCGGAAATCTTCAATCAATGTCTCCGGCTTAGCTACTTCCCCTCCACCTGGAAGTCAGCGAAAGTCATCCCAATTCAGAAGCCTGGGAAGGATCCTTCCTCCCTCAAAAGCTATCGTCCCATCAGCCTTCTCTCAGCGTTATCAAAGTTGTTTGAGAAAACGATTCACAGTCGACTCCTATCTTTTACCGAGGAGCAGTTTGGATTCCGACGCGGTCGGTCCACCGTGCACCAAACTGACTCCAGTTACCAACATCCTCAAGCGGAACAAGTCTGTCTCCAAAACATCCGCCATGGCACTGCTAGACATTGCAAAAGCCTTGACAATGTCTGGCACGATGGCCTGGTGCTCAAGCTACACCGATTTAATTTCCCCAGCTAACCGTCGTGAAGATCATCAGAGATTATCTCTCGGCACGGACGTTTAGCGTGTATCTGAACGGTGCGGTACGGGCTTGTGACGCAAAGGATCTCCGCTGGCGTCCCCCAGGGAAGTATATTAGGTCCACTTCTGTTCCAACATCTTCACCTCGGACATGCCCCCCGCTCCCTGATAACGGAACTCTGTCGTTGGTCGCCAATGATACCGCAGTCGTCCACAAAGGTAGGGTCATACCGAGCGCTCGCCTCCAAAACTGCAGAAAAGCCTAGACGTCCTAGCAGAGTACCTTCACAGCTGGAAAATTTGTATCAACGCGGCGAAGACCCAGGTCATCCTCTTCCCCCATTCCAAATCCCCAAGACTTGTTCCGCCTGAGGATTGTAAAATCATCATGGACGGTACAGCGGTGGAGTGGTCTGACACTGCTGATTAATCTTGGCTTGACCCTAGACAGCAAAACGAATTTCAGAGCACAGGTCGACAAGACGGTCACCAAGTGCAACATCCTGCTAAAATCGCTTTATCCTTTGATCAACCGAAAGTCGACCCTGTCTCTAAAGAAGTGTGTTGCGGCAGAGCTCCACTGTTGCCTGCCGAACAGTTGATGAAGCATTCCCACATGCAAAACCCCACTTTATGATGATGATAACAATTTTTCCCGACATCCAATCAAAATGTGGTCTTTGGCAAAGTTGTAGCTGGAAAATATCACATGAGAAGAGTGTGTGCACTTTTCCATAGATTATATATGACGAAGAGATAGAGGGCTGAACACAAAAGGTTGGCGTTTTCCATAGTAATCTCCATATAAACTTCAAATGGCGTGTGCACAGCTCAAATTACTTCCAAATCACTTTAAACTTTGGAAGGATGCTATTTACCATAATAAAAATCGTTTAAGCATAGGGGAGCGAAAATTTTCAAAATTTGCATCACTCTACTGTGTAGTGTAGGAACTTGGGCGAGGCCCCTCGTCATCAAAACAGAGGAGCCGTACATCACCGAGGTTCTGAAGGCGATGCGAAGCACGGAGAAATTAATCGCCATTGGGCGCAGATGTGCGGAGCATAAGGCGGACTACGATTGGTGTGATGACCCTAAGTCTTGAAGAAAGACGCCAAGCAAAACGGTGCAGCCTAAAAACAACTAGCAGAAGAAGACTTGGCGACATGGTTGATGTAAGATCCTTGACTGCAGAAGTGACTCTACAGTGTAAAAATCTGGATAAAGTCATCCTTTCGGTGCAGCGGAGTTCTCGACTGCCTCAAAGTGCAGTGTGACATCGACGTAACTAGTAAGGCCATCCTTCTTAGAAAGGGCCCGCAGAGCACCCAGGTGACGGCGGATCAGGCTGCCGGTCGCAGAGGCCAACAAAGCGAAGAACTTGGGTATACCCAAGGTAGGCTGGTCGGTTTGCCGGCTGAGCATACAAAAGCCTCCTGAAGGTTGCTTCAAGTGTTTTGAGAAGGGGCAAATAGGTCGTGGAATTGTAAATAGTCCCGACAGAAGTAAGATGTGCAGAAAATGCGGCACCGAAGGCCATAGGGCAAGCGATTGTAAGCAAATCGCTGCGTTCCTGATATGTGTCGACAGAGCAGACAACGGATTTAAAACGGAAGCAATACAGTTAAATTTAAAACCACTGTGGTGCAGCCCTGCAGCTGTTTTGGCAGTCAGTTTCGTAAACGAAGACTGACGTGGTGTTACTATCGGACCCATACCGCATTTTTTCAACGACAAGACTCTTATATGAACCATCTAGACTGTCGCAACGAAAAATCGCCTAGAGGTTACACTACTTTTTTTCATTAACAAGGCCAAAATATTTACTGACGAACTCTTTATAGAAACCGTTTGAGTCAAAATATCGCAAAAAAATTGGGGTGAGTAATGTCTGTTACATTACTGCGGGTTGACGTAGAACTACTATGCACACAACTTCGATCAATTCTGGGGTCAGACTCTAACAATAGTGCAGTAGCTGTTTTGCAGATGATAGGATGTTTGATGATATATGATAGGTGCTGTGATTGTGAGTATTCAATTACGTTATGGTTTTTGAGGGAGATCTGTCATTTTGGCTTGGAAGCGTAACGTAAAAAAATGAAAAAGGTTGTCACCTCCCCAAAAGAAGGACGCATGAGACGGAGACAAAGTAGGTAGAAAGAAGGGGCTGTGGTACTGATCCCCAAGCACGTACCCAAACAGCCTAAAATCGGTTCGAACTAGCGGAACCATTGATGAAAATGAATCGAGTCTATCCATATTAAAGTAAAAGCATACGTTTCACATGCAAATGATAAGAATAGTGTATTTTAGTACTTACGTTTAATTTCAGCTTAACCTACGATTACCCTACTGTTAGTGTGCATGGGGCGTCAGTGTCGAGTGTATCCCGCAGCGAATAAGTGAGACAGCATGCTTGCCCGGACAGAAGCGAAATTCACCGGCGACGTGCCAGCTACTCCAACGCTAGCACACCGATCCATGATCGGGCTAGAACACCTTCCCGGCCTGGCGCACAAGTTGGTCATGATAGAAAGGCCGATCTCAATTGTATCCTCCTCTCTACTCCATTGTAGCACTACAGAGCAGCATGCAAAAAGGTAGTGAACATCTTGCTCTGAGCCAATAAGCTTAATTAGTTGTCCACTTCACCACTTCACTTTTTGCCACAGAATTAAAGAAATGGAAATTTTTGTTCTACAGCGTCAGGCTATTCACGTCTACGTGCACTCCACGAACTTTCCTGCCGTTCTGCCTGCTTGACAGTTAACCGAGAACTAACTAACCAGCTCAAGCGAGCTCCCACTTCTACTTTTCGGTATGGATGCTGAGATCGTAATCTCTTATCGTCTTTTTTTTTTTTCATGCATCTCTAGGAGTTAAAAAAATCTTCTCAAGACTGGCCTGTATTTGTTCATGCTCATGCCACAGTGTATGGTTTGGCACTGTGTGGGATTCGCAATGGGGGCGCCTACCCACTAAAAAACAGTCTCCTAGGTACCACCGTCACCGTAAAGAATTCTTCTCCGGCACCCACCTTGCGGTATTACTTCGAAGAAGAGGCCGACACATGCTACGCGCACCCTTCATTAAGCCCTTCGCTCCATCATTAATTTGTTAGTTCCTAATCCATGCCATGCTGAGCCCTTCGGCTCCCATTAATAATTTGTTAGTATTCCTAGTTTGTGATCTAAACATGCCATATTCAGCCATTCGGCTCACGATACCATGGGTGCCAGAAACTCCCTGACGAAGGAAGTTCTCTCGGTGCTGGACGCATGCCATTTAGCACTCCAGGTTCTCGCGCACTATTCGGATAGTCCCCGGCGGTGAATCTACCCTACCCCGACGAAGACTTCCCCGGAGGTGGAAGTTCTTCCGGTACCGATGCTGCCCGGATAGGTGCCAAGGTCGATCCTGCGATTCCGGTTGGTGGATGACTTCCGGTTCACAGGTGCCCTGACGACCAATTTGGCAAGACAATTTACACCGTCTTCAGCTCAAGGCTGCACAGACTGAACAATCACAAACATTAGGCAACGGACAACACGAAACACCCAGTAGCCCAATGATGAATTTTTCGTTTGACGAAAAGTTTCCACCGACTGGAGTGGGAATCGAAACCCACACTTCATGGCACAATATGCCTAAACGACTGACGCCGCTAACCGCACGGCCACGAAGCCTACAATTTCCGGGGCTTTTCCACGATCTACTCGGTCTTGTCCCCGACGGTGGATCAAGCTTACCTACCGGTTGGGTGCCGAGGTCGGTTCGGCGATTCCGGTTGGAGACTGACTTCCGGTTCACCGGCTTGTTCCTCCCTCCACTTCCGCTGAAGCAATGACATTATTTTTCGTCACCGCCATGTTCACCGCGTTCCACATCACCTCATCGCTACACATTCTATCCACTACGTTGTCTACGGTTACGTCAGCACCGCAGACCGCTGTCATCTCGCTACGTTCCGCAGCAAAACGTGGACACTCGAAAATGACGTGTTCCGACGACTCCTCTACGACTGGGCACTCAGCGCAGAGCGGCGACTCTGCGTGGCCGAACCTGTTCAGATATTTCTTGAAGCAGCCGTGACCTGACAAGAACTGCGTCAAGTGGAAGTTGACTTCTCCATGGGATCTGCTCACCCATTTCGCCAGATTTGGAATAAGGCGATAAGTCCACCTTCCCTTCTCAGCGGTATCCCACTCGCGTTGCCATTTCACCATCGTGTCGGCTCGGGCAATCTTCCGGGCTCCTCTAGTACTACTAGCTTCGTAGCACTCCTTATCCTCTTCCAAAACGTAGCCGATAGGGACCATTCCGGCAATCACGCATACTGCCTCCGAAGATATGGTTCGGTAGGCACTCGCTACCCGCATGGCCATCAGCCTATACGTGCTGCTAAGCTTGACTCGGTTCCTCTTTCGTCTTCATTGCGGTTCCCCACGCCGGGCTAGCGTACCTCAGGATCGACGTAGCCACGCTAGACAATAGCCTCCGCTTACTGCTGCAAATCGCCGAGTTATTCGGCATGATCCTGGACAGCGCCGTGACTGCCCTTGCTGCTTTCTCGCACGCGTAATCGACATGGCAGTTGAAGTTCAGCCGATCGTCGATCATTACGCCGAGGTGTTTTAGCTCCCGCTTTGAGGCTATGGTGTGTTCTCCCACTGTAATCTCAGCCTTCTGCACCACTTTTCGATTGCTGATAAGCAACAGCTCCGTTTTTTGGTGGGCTATCACCAGTTTCTTCTCGTACATCCAGTTTTCGACTGCGTCCACTGCTTCTGTAGCGAGAACCTCCACCCTTTCCAGTGAGTCACCAATGACCACAAGCGTGATGTCGTCTGCAAATCCAACGATTTTGACGCCTGTTGGCAGCCTAAGCGTCAGCACTCCGTCGTACATAGCATTCCACAACGTTGGACCCAGGATAGAGCCCTGTGGAACTCCCGCATTTACCGACCTCGTCTTCTGTCCTTCGCTAGTGCTGTAGCTCAAGACCCGGTTTTCAAAGTAGCTTCCTAGTATCTTGCCACAGATAATCCGGAACCTTAATTTTATGTAACGCCACAGCAATGGCTTCCCAGCTTGCACTGTTAAAGGCGTTTCTCACATCTATCGTCACGACAGCACAGTAACGGTTACCTCTACGTTTTTTTGTCCTTGCTTTGTCGGCTGTGTCAATCACTGTTTTGATGGCATCTACCGTTGACTTTCCTTTCCGGAATCCATACTGCCACTCCGACAGTCCACGCTCTCCCTCAGTGAACGCCATCAGTCTATTGAGGATGATCCTCTCCACAGCTTTCCGAGTGTGTCAAGCAAACATATCGGCCGAAACGAGCCTGGTTCACCGGGGGGCTTACCCGGTTTCGGTAGCAGAACCAGTTTTTTGCCTTTTCCACTGTGCTGGGAAATGTCCCTCATCTAAGCAGATCTGGAGTGATGTCCGGAACATATCTGGGTTGGCCGTGATAGCTGCTTTCAACGCTACGTTGGGGATACCATCAGGGCCAGGCGCTTTCTTCGGCTTCATTTTCTTGGCCGCCTCTATGAGCTCCTCATTGGTAATGATTGCTCTTTCTTCACCTTCCTGGCCATACGGTGTCGGTGGCCAGACCGTTGGCGCGTGTTGTGGGAACAACCGGTCGACGATAATCTGCAACTTCTCTGGGCATGTTTCAGCGGGTACGGCTGGACCACTGATCTTGGCCATCGCTACCCTGTATGCATCTCCCCACGGATTTGCATTGGCATCGCGACACAACTCCTTGAAGCACGTTCTCTTGCTCAGCGAAATTTCTCTTTTCAGATCGGCTTTCGCCGCCCTCAGTGTTACTCTACGCTCTTCCCTCTCACCATCGGTTTGGCTCTTTGCATCCGTCTCCTGGCGTGGAGGCATCTTTTGCGGAGGTTGCCAAGTCTCTCATTCCACCAGTATACCGGACGACGTCTGTATTTCGGCTCGACCTTCCGTGGCATGGTAATGTCGCATGCTCGTACCAGCGCAGCCGTTAACTCCTCCGATCTCAAGTTCAGAACCTGCTCTTCTCTTCTGAGGGCTTCCACGAAAAGCTCTTCGTTGAAACGTTGCGTTTTCCACATCTGCTCGTGAGGTGTACTCGCTCTCTGTGAGCATTGTGTTCTTCCATCAATTCTATACCGGACCTCCTGATGATCGCTATGAGTGTACCCATCGCAGACTCTCCAGTTCAGGCCTCCCGTCAACACAGGACTACAGAAAGTGATGTCGATTATTGATTCCCGGCCATCTCTACGGTAGGTGCTGGTTGTTCCTTCGTTACCCAAGTCTACGTCCAGCCTTGCCAGCGCTTCTAGTAGACTACGCCCTCTTGGGTTGGTGAGACGGCTGCCCCACTCAACTGCCCAAGCATTGAAGTCGCCAGCGATGACGACTGGTCTCCGGTCGGCTAGCTTATCGGTTAGCTCGTCCAGCATCTCGTTGAACTGGTCCAATGTCCAGCGGGGGGGTGCGTAGCAGCTACACACGTACACATCGTTAAGCTTTGCAATAACGAAGCCTTCGTCCGCCTGGAACACTATTTCCTGGATAGGATACCTCCCCATCGTCCAGATTGCCGCTGTCTTCGCCTTATCAGCGATCCAGTTACCATTTCCAGCTGGTACTCGATACGGCTCGGCAAGGATAGCTACGTCGCACTTCGATTCCGATACGGACTTCCACAGCAGCTGTTGCGCTGTGTCACAGTGGTTGAGGTTTAGCTGAGTTACCTCCACTGCGGTTTAGAATTTCTCGCTTGCTTGAAGGCCGGACACTTAGGGCCTCCCGTCGCATGTCTGTTGCGACTTTTGTCCTTGCAGATCAGGCACCTTTGCTTATTGTTGCAATCTTGCGCCTTGTGACCTTCGTCGCCACACCATCTACAGAGCTTACTTCTGTCTGGTCCTTCGCAGTTCCGTGCCAGGTGGCCGTATTCCAGGCACCTGTAGCATCCCTCCGGTCTCTGGGAGATCTTCAGTGGACATACTGAACAACCGACTCGAATTTTCCCGACTTCCAGCGCTTTGTTGGCTGCGTCTACTGGGAGCTTTATGGACGCCGCCTGTGTACCAAGCGGTGCTCTTCTTAGCCGTACTGTCATCTGCACCGTTTCCAGATCGCACTGCTCCTTTATGGCGGTCCTCACTTCCTCTTCGGTGGTGATCCAATCCAGATCCCGCAATTGGAGTGTCACTTCAGGGCACATGGCTTTCACCTGCACCTTTTCGCCCATGACTCTCTCGGTTAGCTCTTTGTATGTCGAGCTTTTGTTCACCGAGTCTTTTTTTAGCTCGATGAGCATGTCTCCCGTCTGGGTGCGTCTGATCTTCTGAACGTCGGCACTAAACTCCTTTAGTTGAGGGTCCGTCCTCATGGCCCGCCAAGACTTCAGCATAAGTGTCCTCGCTAGTTTTGACGACAACAGCTTCGCATTTTGCCTTCTTCCTGATTGGCCTTTGCTTTCTGGCACTCTCCTGTTTGCCTCTCTTCTTCTTGCTCCGGACCTCTTGCCATGGGATATCGCCAGGTCCCCCTCTGAGCACTTCATCCGCCGGTTTTGGATTTACGTTTTTCGGCTTCTTGGATACAGCCTGTCTTTCGTCTCCTGGTGACGACCTGTGTCTTTTGGGGGTGAAACTTGGCGTAGTTCCTATTCCCGCTGACCTTTCTTTCCCCTTGCTGTCTTTTCCGAGGGCTATGCCGGTTTTTTCCGGCTGCACTACCGCAGCTGCCAGGGCCTTTTTGGTCGCCGCTAACTCGGTTTCAACAGCTTCAATCCTCTGCATCACTTTCCTCCAGTCCTTGACGGCGGATCCGAGGGTTCCTTGAATCCTTGCCACGAGGTCCTTAATGTCTTTGTGCACGTTGTGCCTCTTATCGACGAATTCCCGAAGCTCATCTACGACGGTTTTCGCCGCTTCCACCTTCGATTGCCTCGGGGGTAACTTCCACGCACTTTGCAGCTGATGTTGCTGCTGTCTCTCACGCTGGCTACTGCTCACTTTGCGACTTATCCCGCCGCTCCTGTTCACGTGTTCGCTGCTCGTGCAGCTCATCTTCGCTCTGCTGGTGTTCCAGCTGCTGCTGTTCCAGCTCCTGCTGTTGGCATTGCTTCGGTGGCGACCTCGGCAAGCCACTTTTGCGAACGGATTCGCTGTTTCACCTACGTTGATGTTGTTAACTTCCATGCTTAAGGGTCCCCCCTCCAAGCCGCTATCTCCACCCGTCGTAAGTAGTCGTCCTTGTGATCCCATGGGTACCTTTGCTTGCAGTGAGGTCCACGCGAGGGCTGACACGGTCCTTCATGGGGTACCGGGTTCAGAGCCAGATCGACGCTAGTCAGGAATATCCATCTGAGCCTACTTCCACCAGCTAAGGTGGCGAGCTTTGAACGTACTAGGAGGCCTGCCACGGTTTTAACGGGACGGGGGCAACCGTTCCATTAGCCCACCTGCCGTTCAGAATAGTGTCACCCATTCTTACTAAGGAAGTGGAATAGAGCGATTGTCAGCTCTATAACGTCGTGTTGATACAGTCCTTGACCTTGTCCTTGTCCTTGCAGCCAGTATGCCGTAATTAGGATCTTACTGGCATCGATCCTAATGTGCCGGTTGGCACTCCAATGGTTGAGCTAAGGCACTTTGAAAGCGGTACCAGGTCGCTTGTTCAGGGTTACTTACAGATATGTGGTTTTTTGTAGAGATTCACCAGAGCCCACTGATGAACCCCCGCCACATCCTAGGTAGACCATGCTTGAGCCCCTGGTCAGATGGACCAGACGCTCGGCCACCTCCCGAAGGAAGTACCAAAGGTGGTATTCCATACGGCTGTATGTATGAGTTTCGCTTGGAAAGGGTAAAAAATCCCAAGCTTCCACCTGGCATCTCTTATCGTCTGTGGGTGGTGATAAGAGCAGATGATCAGTGGAGAGTGAGATCCTCAGCTCTGGGAGTAGAGGGGCATACATGAGGGTTACTGATACACGATTATGGTGCTTATTGGTATGCTATCCATCTCGTGTTGGGCTGTTGGAGCACGGGATTCTCTCCATCCTGGGAGATTGCGAACATGTGTTGCATGGGACTTACAGCTGGATGTAGAGTGTGTGTTCTGTTGTGGTGAGTGTTGTGTATTCTACATGGTAAGAAAGACCTATGCCTTCATTTCATACAGCGACAGAGGGGAGCTTTGATTCCCTCGCGAGGCCGTTGGTTGTGAGCAGATTACAAGGTTTTGATTTGATTATGATGATTGAATGACAGTTATTATGACGCGTCATGATGCTCAGTTTGATACTAAAATAATAATTCTCTATACAGAAGTGAAATTGGAATTTCAAAACCAAGAGAGTTACGTTGGCATGAAATATTTTAAACTCTAACGTTTGTTGCTGGCTTAAGGCTAAGTAGCCCGTCATTCGTTTTGGCAACAATGATAAATTTTCAGCTTGCATTTCAAAGTGGTAAAACTCTGTCTTGATAATTTATATTGACTTGAAAAAGTATCACTGTACGCGCTAACATGCATAAAGTATGCTGATACTTTTTCAGCTGTGTCAGTGCAAAATTCGAAATCAAACGTCAATCATCAACGACGCGTACAAATTTCAATGACGGCCTACTTCGCCTTAACGAAATTCTTTGATAAGCACCTCAATCAAAAGACAAGGCATAAAAGGGTCTTGTCGTTTACTTACTGAATTCTACATACCTACCTGTCCAAATAATTTAATAACTGTTAAGAGAACGTTGATTTCAATCAAATCTTTAAATAGAGGTGCTAGAGAAAAGTTGACTTCATTTGCTTTTCACTCTCCGCTTGGATCGCATCTCAGCAGGCTCAGCATCGATAGCGAAAGACCAACCTAAGCGTGGTATGGACCGATGCACGAGTTCACTATTTGACGTTTGAGCGGTGCCGTGTTTTTTACGTGACCATGGCAACGAGTGAATTCGGCACCGCTCAAACTTCAAATTAGTGAACTCGTGCATTGGTCTATTGTCCGATGCACGAGTTCATGAATTTGACGTTTGAGCGGTGCTGAATTCACTGGTTTCCATGGTCACATAAATAACACGGCACCGCTATAATGTCAAATGATGAACTCGTGCATAGGTCCATAACTGGCCGGTTTGTTTGAGGATACCAACCTGTGCGCGATCCAGCTGACTCGTCGTATCCGAGCAGAACGCGCCTAAATTGAATTTTATTTCCCATTTATGGTTGCATGCAAATGACTGACCAAAATCTAAATCAAACACACCCAATCACCACTAATGTCGCTCTTCACGGTGGAAAATTCTCCTTACTCTTTCAAAATTAAATTGTCGTCCTGAAAAGGACGATTGGGGGTAGTCACCGTCGATCGAACTGGGTTCCATTGTTAGACAGAAACACCAAAAACATTACCGAATACTATTAAATCGAAACCGCAGCATTTAGTTTTGGAATAAACAGCGGCAGAAGCCACGACAAATGTGTAAAATTTATTCCGATAGGAGTCCTTCTCCAGTTGCTGGTCGACAATTGACCAGTGTTGTCACATTTTTTCCAAACCTCATCTGTGTTTTCGGCCGAAAAAATCTTCGGCCGAACGCTGTTGGAAATGCCACTCTATTTTACAATAGTTGTGAAATGTTGAGCACTCACCCCGACGGCACTGCAGCAGCGCCCACGAATACAGTCATAAATTATTCATGACAAATGAAATTTTGTATGGAGCTGTGAAATTGATTTAGGAATATAAGAAGTCGTCAATCAAGTCGGAAATATTTTCTCTTTTAACATTTTTACACTAATTTGATGGCCCTGAAAAGGGCCGATGGCTTTATAACCAAAATTTGAGCAAGTTATTTGCTTATACGACGAACCAGCTGAATGTTTCGTGGCGCGGATGGCGCACAACAGCAACGGGTAGTGGATCACCGAGCTTAAGTCGAAATCTGGAAACGATGCTCTCTCTTGAAATCTTGAGCGATTTCACTAGTCCAACGCTCTATTAGCAGCTCCTCGGACCAGCAGCTCAGGGGCTTCTGGTATTTGTTCCAAACGGGATTGCTTCTTGACCACCAATACTGATTTTATTACGAGTCAAAATCTTGAATCGCGGGTCAACAGCTCCTCGGCCGATGAAATTTGCGGCGGCGATTACGATGGCTGGGTGAACGCAAACAAGCGGTGAACAACAAAGCGAGAATGACTCGCCCGACCGTGTTCATAACAGTGATGCCACATACACAGATTTATCTGTAATTACACAGATTTTTCCTGTTCTTGCCTACAGATATCTGTGATCACAGATGACAGTTTTATTTTATAAAAAAGATTTCTAAGATTTTAGGAAATTTCATAACTTGAGGACACAGTTTTGTAAGATATGGATGGGTTACTCAGTTAAGTTTTTCAGAAAAACTTAAGTTTTTTTGTAACTTTTAGAAACAATTATGCATTTTTAACTTATTTTTGGTAGAATTAGTTTCAATTTTATAACGGTTGACATGCCAAATACATCTATAATACGTTTGCGAAGGCTCTTTTTGGCCTAAAAAAATCAATTCTGGATTTTTCAACAACACAGATTTTTTACCAAGATTTTTAGAGGTTGACTTAAGATAAAAAAGATTTTTTCGGCCGAAAACACAGATGAGGTTTGGAAAAAATGTGGCAACACTGGTTCACAGTTCGACCTCAAAATTTTCCTGTGGACTGCTTCCTCTTCTTCTTCTTGGCGGTGGCAGCGGTGATAGCTTTGGCCTCGGACGGCATCTTCTCTCGCTCGCTCGACAGTTTGATTTGAGCGAAGCAAGACAAACGGGGGGTGGGGGGCTTCCTCGCCTATCGATGTCTGTGCCTGAGAAGCACGCCCGGTCAGAGCAAGTCGATCCTGTTTCCTGCTGAGATGCGATCCAATTGGGTCCTAAAATTTTTAATGAAATCTTGTTTTTATTTAATAACACGAAAAAGTATGTTACTGTAACTACTTTAGCAATTTTTCCCGCTCAAATAATGACTATATCATGTTTAAACTTTAATTTAAAAATTTGGTTCATAAATGAACTTTGACACTTTTGATCATGTTTGACGTTCACTTAGTCGACAAAAACACCACAGGGGTTTTAGTTCGACCACTGGGATTGTTCCTATCTGACATTTCGTAAGGGACACGGAAAACAAAATACACCCAAAATTTGAGTTTAAGCCAAAGGATGTGACAAAATCTAAAAAAATGTTTTTTGGGCTTAAACCAACGGAAAACATTAGAAAATTGAGTAAGCATGTGTTTTTGGCTTAAACTTAAGCGTTTGGCACTAAAATTGGGACAGGGCTTTAGGACCCTATTGGAGAGTAAAAAGCAAATGACGTCATTTTTTCTCTAGCACTCCTATTTATATATTTGCTTGAAATCAATGTTCTTTTTTAAAATAGTTATTAAACTATTTGGACAGGCATGTGGGATTCAGTTGGTAAATGGCATGAACCTTTGATGTCTTGTCTTTCGATTGAGGTGCTAATCAATAAATTTCGTTAAAGCCAGCAAAAATTTATACACGTTTAAAATATTTAATGCCAACGTGACGCTCTTGGTGTTGAAATTCCAATTTCACTCCTGTATAGAGAAGAAATACGTACTTATACGTCAAAGCTTTTCCGAACCGATTATCTATTGCTGATCAAGTTAGCTACTAGAAATATTTTACAAAAGAATTCAACGTTCGCAAGAAATCATTTCAAATCAAATACCGTAAAACGGGGTATCTTTGATAATGCGGGTAACTTTGATAGTGCGTAACCCACCACATACTAAACGATATATCATAATTTCTGTTAATCGGTTAAGCAAAACGAATGCAAAACCGAAGAATATTAGTATGACACTGCATGTAAGAGCTATTTTCATTTGAATCGAGAACATTTTTGGCTTTTTATACGGATATTAAAAATTGACACAATTTTAGCATTTTCGAAACGCTTACAAACAATCTGTTCTAAGCTCACTATTTGATGTAGTTTTGAATAGTTGGCCACTTATCTTTGACAGCCTAAGTATCATAGAACTTGAATACGGTCTCAAATCTCTTAGCGAAAAGCATTTTCCCAAACTGGGACCATTTTTGTGATCTAAGTCAGAAATTTCCATACAGCGTTAAACGCCTAGAGGTATGCAATGCCCTACAAATGTTCGTAATACGTTCAATTTTGTTCGATTCATACTCCGTTATCAAAGTTACCCCAAAACAAAAACCGACTTTCAATTATATGAAAAAATATAAATCCATTCATAATATATCTTTTGGCAATCTATCAACTGCAATCGATAGCCAGGATGCCAGTACTTGTTTTAAAAATATAAATTATAATTCTTTGAAACAGCATGCATAAATATTCAAGTTTTCTTCGAAAAAACTATCAAAAGTTACCCCGTTTTACGGTACTCAATTTATTTACTAAATCAATCACAGTACAAATTGCAATAAACAACACCCAAGAAAATTATGTTGCCGATTCAAACTATTGCGTACAAACCCCTTCTCACGCTTCAACAAACATCCCGAGCTCATAGAATATGTTACTGTTAATTGAATTTGATCACACTCGAAGATGCTACACATCGGAAAACTAAGCTCAATGCCCTCAAGATCCAACTTTATTCAAAGAGCTCTAGAGCTAACCTTACTTGGCCTTGTCCTGTTTAGAAATAAGCAAGAGAGGTGTAGCTGCCCTTCCACGTCTACTGCACAATCAAAGTCGAATCCAAGATCCAAGCAGCTGCTGATGTCTACATACCTTGCAGCCATCTCTTCTTACGGAGTTTTACGGGAAAAGTTTTTGCATTTAGATAAACCCCTTCTTGAGCCGAATGGCCCATTCACCGGTCCAGTGAGCAGTTTGATGAAGGTTGGACACTCAATCTTCCACTTGTGCAAGTTTCTCTCCTCCTCGAAGAAAGTCGTCGTCACCAGTCGATGGCCATTTGTCCCGCTGTCAAGATGGCTCCCTGGACTACCTTTTCGCCCAAAACGGGCAAGTCAAGTGTAAAACAAATATAAACATTAATTTATATTTATTATAGAGATTACCGGGCGAAGATAAACGGAACGCACTCCGAATGGGATGCGTCGTTGTCTTTGGCTTCTCGGATGACTTCTGTGGACTTTCTGGGGCTGTCTTAACGGACGTAAGGGTGTGGATGGGACATTCAAGATGAAAAGTAGTTATGGGCCACACAAAAGAAAACTAAAATGGGTTTCCTCCCCGCTGATCTGCGGTGGGGAAGTTCCACTTGGTGAAAATGATAGTTTTTGATAGCAGATGATAGCGTGTCTTATGGCTGTGGGATGGAAATGCTTCAGTAGGGGTATGCGATATTTCGAATGATTCCGTAAAATACAGCTTAATTGAAATTCAGCATTCACCGTGAGTCATTCAGCTACCAGTATTTAATAGTCCTTGTTGAGTTAGAACTACTTGTTGTTGTCCTGGCTTCAAGTGTTCGCGTCTCCCAGAAACAAGGAATTTGAAATTACATACCTAATTACCAGATCATATTACCCTAGCTAGAGTTCAGATTAGTAGATCTACAAGGTAAGAAAAAACTGATCTACCCGTGTTACGGGTTAATGAATAAAACTTCTTTTCAAACTTTTCGTGAAAAGCCGCAAATTATAACGAATACCTAATAGTATTCCCAAGAAAATAAATCTCTATTGATTTTGAAGTACGACATTTTAAATACTTATACATTTTAAAACAGGTATATATTTTCTGTTTCGTTACTGGCAGTGTTCAAAATTCTGAATATTGCTGTTTGCAAGGTTTTAAAAAGTAGAACACTTGTGTCGTGTACATGTGAATTTCAAAACTTTATAACAGAAAAATTTTATTTTAATGATCACTTGCCTACAACTTGACAATTGATTAAGAGCAACTTCACCGTGTTTCCAAATCACGGGTTGGTTAAAAATTGCTGGTTTTTAAACAGGCTAGCTGCGTGGTCGCATTTTTTGGTCGGATTTTTACCAAGATATTGAATTTGTTCCAAAACAGGTTTGACACATGTTTGGTTACCAGTTCGGATTTTCTCGTTGAAACTGCCATTGTCTTTTCGTCCGACTCATTTGAGGTAAGTAAAAACAAAAACAATATTGCATCGCTGCTGTTTTTTAAACAATAGTTATTCCGCTTCCAGCGATTCCTCTGGCAATTCATTCGGGGACTCCTCCAGGAATCATCAGGAGCTTTTCTTCGGGGGATCCTTTAGAAATTCGTTCATAAATTCACCACGAATTTGTACGAGTAATATATCTGAAGAGTCCACAACGAAGTCTGCCTACAGATACACTTCCAGGAAGTCTACTGAAGTTCCCCGCGATGTGTCCAACAGAATTTTCACCAGAAATCCCTTCTGGGATTTTTTTCAGGGGGATTTGCTGCAGCAATAGTTATGGGATTTGCACAAGGAATCCCTTCGTGTAACAAGGAATCTCTTCAGAAACTTTTCTCTGTGGTTATCGTCCAGAAATTTCTCCGGGAATTCCTGCAGGAATTCCTCTTAGGATTTTACAACAGAAATTTCTCTGGGGAATTGCACCATTTTTCCGGAAGTTTCGTCCAGAATTTCTCTGGCGGGATTTCGTCTAGAAATTCATTAAGATGATTATCTCCAGAAATAAACTTCGGAGGATATGCCGGATTAAATCCAGAAGAATTGCTGGAAAAACTTGTAAAGAATTTCTGGGAGCAACTCAGGAGAAATAATCGTGAAGCACTGAAGGAATACCCAGAGAACTTTAAAGGGACTCCTGTAGGAACAAAATCTGATAGAATCTCCAAAAGGAATCCTTAGAAAAAACTACGGAGTAGTTCATGGAGGAACTCCGGATGTGGTTTCTGGAGGAACTCCGGCGTATTTGGTTGACGAACTATAGAGAAAAAAATATATATAAAATATAGAGAAATCCTTGTGAAAACCTCAAGAGGAGCTTCTTGAAGAAATACCCGAATTAATTCCTGAGAAATCCCCGCAGAAATTCATGGAGGAATTCCTAGAGGAATACCTGAAGGAAATCCTGGATTATTTCTTGGAAGAAATTTCTCGAAATGTTTTTGGAAGAAATACCCGGGGCAATTCCTGAAGGAAACCCCTGAGGAATTCCTGGAAGAAATCTGAGTAAAACACTCAAAAGAATTTCTGGAGAAAACCCCCTGCGAAATTTCTTAATGAATTTTTTGGACGAAATGCCCAGATGAAATCTGGAAGAAATCCCCGAGGAATTGCTATTGGAAATCCCCTTAGTAATTCCTAGAGCAAATCGCCAGAGGAGTTTCTGGAGGAAATGTTCAGAGAAATTCCTGGACCAATTTTCGGAGGTGCTTCTGGAGGAAATTTCCGAAGCAATTTATGGAGGAAAGACCGGAAGAATTTCTGGACGAAATCCCCGGAGGAATTGTTCTTAGAAGTCCCTCGGGGAATTCCTGGAGAAAAATCTCGAAGAAGGTCTTGACGAATATCCCCGAAGGAATTGCTATTTGAAATTCTCGAAGAAATTCCTGGAGTCTATATAGAATATATCCGGAGGAATTCTATAAAAATATCTCCGACAAATTTTTGAGGAAATCCCCCGAGAAAATTCTGGAGCAAATCCCCGGAGGAATTGCTATTGGAGATCCCCTGAAGAATTCCTGGAGAAAATCCCCGGAGGAGTTCTTGGGGGAAGTCTCCGGAAGGAATAACTGGCCAGAAGAGTTTCTGGAGTTCCTTGACGACAGTCCCAGAAAAATTTCTGAAGGATTTCCCAGGAGAAGTTCCGGGAAAAAAAACTTTTCTAAAAAAATCACAGAAAGAATTTTTGAAGAAAATCCTCAGAGGAATTCCTTAATGAATTTCTGGACGAAACCCCCAGAGAAAATCCTTGAAGAAATCCCCTGAGCAATTGCTATTGGAAATCACCTGAGAAATTCCTGGAGAATATTCCCGGAGGAGTTCCTGGGAATATCGCCTGGGAATATTCTAGGAAAAATTCCTGGAGAAAATCCCGGAGAAATTCCTGGTTTAAATCCCAAGAGAAATTCCTGAAGGAAATCCCCGAAAGAACTTTTCAGGAAAATCCTGGATGAAAACCCCGGAGGAATTGTTATTGAGAATCTCCTGAGGAATTCCTGGAGGAAATCACCGGAGGAGTGCCTGGAGCAAGTCGCCAGAGGAGTTTCTGGAGAAAATTCTCGGAGCAATCCTTGGAGAAATTGCTATTAGAAATCCCCTGATGAATTTC
>NW_018735056.1:0-27251 GCF_002204515.2 Aedes aegypti | reverse complement strand
AATGGTCCATTCGACGAAAATGTCCGTTCGACAAATGTTATTTCGACCAAACGTCATTCGACTAAATGTCATTCGACCAAATGTCTTATGACCAAATGTAAGATTCCTAAATAAGCTGATTTTTAATTAAATGGAAAAGTAATCAAACAAGATAATTTTGATTATCCCATGTATCGCGTGAGGTTAGACGAGTCTACTTTGGTGATGAAAGTTCACTTGCTCCTATTTGAGATCAAGCTCGTCGTGGTTCATTTCGACTGAGAAAAATTACATCAAGTAACGTCAACAATGTCGTTGTTTTTTTTTTTTTGGGATTCTGAAAGATCAACTGGAATCCCAAATTATCACTCGTCGCTTATTAAAAGCTTGAAGTTTATTCAGTAAATACCAGCAAATCAATGCAGATTTCTTGCCCTCAATCATGTTGTTCTTGCATCTGCAACCTCACGTAATAGCTCTAGCTCCTACCATACATGCTTTCCGCTCTTTCAAGCTCAATCACTATGTATTAATGTCAAAATATAACTCTGTAAAATAATCTGAAATATTCGACCAAATTTTCGACTAAATGTCCTCTGGACCAAATATCATATGTTTCTTGAAGCAATTAAATTCTGTAAGACCAAATGTCCATTCGACCAAATGTACTTTCGACTAAATGTCATTCGACCAAACGTCATTCGACCAAATGTCATCTTTGGCAATATGAGTTAAATCGATAATGACCTCATTTCTCTTTATTTCGATTGCTTACGGTTTTTTTTTCTAGTTCACCACCCTACACAGATAAAAATAATGAAGATTACACGTCATGTAAACTTCATTTATGCGATATAAACATGACCTCATGTAAATTTCAGTTTGAAATCATGTCAAAATGTGTTATGTGTCATGTAATCACTCAGGATACATGACATATGATTGAAGTTTTCATGACATATCATGTAAATATCCATGATATTCCACGCTCCAATTAATTGCATTACATGTCTCAGAAATGTACGTTTCATTCGAACTGTGTACCACTGAAGACAATTCTTGCATCTTTGTGAACTGTATTACTTTTCGGGGAAACGGGTCATTATGGGAAATGGCATTCAGGGAAAAAAGCCATTAGGTGAAATGAAGTTCTGGGAAATGACATCCGGGAAATGTAGCTAAATCTTTGGAAACGCGTGGAACTTCAAATGTCACGCAAACCTGGAACCACTATATTATCAAACTTTACTGCATCGGAAATTTTGCTTCACAGGGCCTTGTTCTAGTTTGATAATATGCATGAGAATGTTTCTTGGAAACTCTCTATATCCTTTTGAAAATTCAGGCAACTTCTGAGATCATCTTTAAAACTCTTTAAGATTCCTGGGAACGCGTTACGATTCACACTTTAATTCTTGAGAATATATGAAATACATTTGGAATGCATTAAAAACGATTTGAGTACCTCTGGAAATAGCACCGAAACCCTAAATCTCCTAGCAAAATATTTGGGAAATCCTTGAGAATTTCAAACTTTTAAAACACTATTTGGGAATTTCTTGAAATAATTTGGGAACGCTATTGAAACCCCAAGTAACGCAACCAACATTCAACAGTATGTCCAGAAAGTGATTCATATCAAACCTTGAAGATCCCAATTTTTAGAACGAAACTATTGAAACGGCTATGATTTGAGAAAATCAAAGCTTATGCTATGACTGAATAGTCACAAAAATATCCTGAACCATTCATTTTTTCTGCAAACTAGAGTGTCCATTTCCCGGCCATTTTGCTTGTCCCGGGATTCGGGACAAAAATTGATGCTAGTCCCGGGAAATCCCGGGATCCCGGGATTTTTAAGACTTTCGTTAAAAAATGTATTTTCGTAGATATGGAAGTAAAATTTCAACTTCAAAATGTGTTCACAATTAAATTTAAAAAGGGAGATTTTTTTTTCAAGATAAACTGTTGAATTCAAAAATGAATCGGAATACATCTATTCTAATGAAATTACAAAAAATCGATGTTTACCTTAGGGGTCTATTTTATAAGTCGAGTCGATCGAAATGACTCGACTGGAGTCACTGTCGGCCTTAGGTTTAACAAAGTGCAAAGCTAGATAGTCGTCGACAAATTCCTAAGTTATCAAACCAATTATGGCAACGTCCATTAATTACGTAACGCTAAAATTTGAAATTTTTGACCCCTCCTCCCCTTCGTAACGCTTTTGTATGAATAATTTTCAATTTTTGTATGAGCCATAACGCTTGAGCCTACTCCCCCCTCTCCCTAGAGCGTTACGTAATTTGTGGATGCCGCCTATTGAGTTATCTCAATAGCGTAACCGCTACGAGATTCCACAAAAGTGGTGATTGGACTCCCCTTTGGGGGCATCCGCAAAAACTCAATTTTCGAATCGCAGCTTGACCCAATGTCGAGGAGTGATGTCGGTTTTGGAGCCTTTGATGAATTCAATTGGTAATCATTATAGTTAGCCCATGTCCTCGTGCAGCTTCCAATATGGCGTCGAAACAACATCGAAACAATAACAACTTATCAAAGGCACTCTCAATATCCAAGAAAACACCCAAGAAGGATTGCTTATGAGCGAATGTATCGCGATAAACCAGGTAGCAAAACTACTTACAATAAGCTTCTTCAAAATATGTTTGATAAACTCAAATCCCTTCTACAGCAGTACAGGATAAAAAAAAACCCATTTGCCCATTTGCTCCTGCAGTTTTGAAGGGAGCAAAGCTATTAAGTAACTACATGAAAAAAACATTTGGTTCATCCGTAGATGCTATGTCCACACATCCAGGGAAATGTGTATCGAATGGTCATTGTAAAGCTTCTTCATCAGAAAAAATAAAGTGACCATTAGGTGAGCGAATTCCATTCACTTCGAAATCCTTAGATGTTGCTAGGACTTTTAACTTAAAACAGTGTGCAAGAAGGATGATCACCGTTCAAAAAAATTCACTTTTGCCACTAAATTCAGCGAAAAATCAATGGCAAGGGTTAAGCAAGGATTAATTGGTGTAAGAGTAGTAGAAATAATTTGCGTGTGCAAATTGAGAGAGTACAATGTGCACTGTTTATGTAAATCTTGATTGATCCTTTATCATGATGACAATCTATTCTGATTGACCTAAAATGCAGGTTGCTCACTTCTTTTGTGGTGCGATATGGCCTCTAGGTTCCTACTACTGAAATCCATGCCATCACTTCTGCAGGGCTCGATATTCCTTCGTGCCCATATATAATAAATCCGATTTATAATATTTCAAAATTCAACTAACGGCAACAATGTCCCACACGGTAGCACAATCCATCCATCCAGTGCCCCGTTTGACTGATGGTTGCCTTCTAGCCTTTGTTCTGCCTTGTCAACCCCCCCTTAATCAGCAGCCATCGATCTCCGCCGTTTCGTGGCAGCCAATAATAAGCAATTCTATGTGCGCTCATAATTTATGTGACACTCGTGCCTCATAATGGGGTTTTGAAGTGGGTGCCGCGGTAGCTCCTCGTTTGCATACAAATCCTCCTGCGCTGCACTTTCGGCTATAGAAGTCACCCACTCGGTGAAAGAAAACTTGTTAACACGAGAGATCACGGCCTAAAAATAGCGCTGAGCCGAGCACTTGGTCTATGCGCATAGATTGTCGTCAGTTTAGTTAGTCGTTCGCCGGCCGACCGACGGTAGATATTAGAGTTTCCAGAACAATGAGCTGCCCTGACATCTTGATAAGGTCTGCCCGTTAAGGAGATTTCACTTGCCTGAAAACGTGAAAATCGTGATTCAATTGTTTGTTATTGGCTCGGTTCGGGTTGGGGGGAAGCAGGGAAGGATTGTTTGTAAGGGGTTTCGCTTTCAACAAAGCGATATCTTCCGAAAGGGATGACGAGAGGGGATGAGAAAGGGAACGATTCGACACGACTTCCAACGGCGGCGCATTCCAGAGGAACTTCATGTAAGTTATCACCTTCCTGATTGCGGATTGTGGTGATCGAGTAAATCTGTCAGAAGGTACTAGACACGTTCGTGAATGACGAGCTTGTTGTGATGTTTGTGGCTTAGTGCTACCGTAGTTTACAAACTGGGGTAGACGAAACATACTAGATAACTTTTGTTTTAGACGGTTTAAGCTAAAGGTTACGTAAGCAGATATGAGGAAAAGGGGTGGTTGATATATGTCCAAGTCATCAATCTTATTTTTATTCCTCTACAATTACATTAATTTTTTATATCTGGGTATGAGGTGTTGGACAACACTATCATCCTAATTTGGTAAAACTTCTTCTTCTTCTTTCTGGCGTTACGTCCCCACTGGGACAGAGCCTGCTTCTCAGCTCAGTGTTCTATATGAGCACTTCCACAGTTATCAACTGAGAGCTTACTATGCCAATGACCATTTTTGCATGCGTATATCGTGTGGCAAGTACGATGATACTTTATGCCCTGGGAAGTCGGGAAAATTTCCAACCCGGAAAGATCCTCGACCGGTGGGATTCGAACCCACGACCCTCAGCTTGGTCTTGCTGAATAGCAGCGCGTTTACCGCTACGGCTATCTGGGCCCCATAATTTGGTAAAACTACATCAAGCTTTTATTAACATTAAGTTAACAACATTTTACATTTCATTTGCCGTAGCAGTACAGAATGTTTGTAGTTGAGTTGATTTAACCCGCCTATAAGAGAAAAAACAAATATTACTTAATGATTAGCTTTATACCAGATCATGATAGGAGAGTTAAATTTTCCCTTTATAACGATTTTATAACGAAAATTGGTAGAATAATGAAGCATATCTTGTTCTTTAATCCGGACACCAGCAGTAAGTGTTGCCTTTAAATCAGGACAGTTTTGAATCGAAATCCGGACAATTGTTTTAAAATTGAATTATTTGCGCAAAAATTACGAAAATTATGTTAAATTTCAATTACAAACCATACATCATACAATTTAAAGTATTTATGCGATTAACACAGCTTCAAATACACGAATGAGGAGTAAAATCTGTATTTGAATTTCCTGCACTGCGCTTCCTTTGAGTAGTAGTAATAAAAAAATATCATAGATTGTCCCCATAATTCGTTTATCATCATTAATGATTCCTTTGGTAGTTGTTTTTCTAGCTTTTCTTCAGTATCACTTTTAAAAAAATCGTTCACTTCAATTTAACTGGGAGATATACTGTAATGTTCGGATCTTAGACATTTGGCCTCAATCCCGGACATTCTCTTTTCACACCTCGCAGTACACATTTACAGCATATTCAACGATGTAATGTTAGCAAATAGTAAAACTATCGTTTTGAGCCTATTTAAGTTGAAAACACTTCACCAATAGCAAAAATGAAACATATTATTCACGGATAAACACTCGACGTGCATTTGTCAACACTACTATCGAATAAAATTGTGCAGCGAAGAATTGACGTCCAACCAGAGCAGCGTAACTTATTTTTATTTTATTAATTATTTTGCAATGTTAACTAGATTAAAACAAACAGTAAAATTATCACAGGTATCATAAATAGTTCATATGATTAAAAAGTGTCAGAATAACATTTAATTTTTTCCTTAAATTAATGAATATTTTACGAGTGTCCGAATATTGGTACCGTCCGGATTTTGATTCATCACGGTAACCTAAATATATAATACATTTATCGTGGTAAATACTTGAATGTTGACAACACCTCAAGGTTTTTTATTCACTCATGATATGCATAAGTAAGGTGTTCACTTCCATAAATATATTCTATTAGGAGTCACGAAAAATTTCAAGGACTCTGATTCTTCCCACATATGTTAAAAAGTACTTTCAAAGCACTCGTGCCCACGAGCGGCAATCATCATTTCAAAGTCCTTGCTAACCCTCTTCCAAAGCTCATTAACACCAAATGAATTTGACACGGAAAACCACCTTCCAATTATCACCCATCATCGAATCGGGTCATACAACTGCCGCCCCTCGTCAGCCTCAACAAAAAGCTTTGAACATGCTATGCTAAACTAAACAGCCAGTCAGGTGCCGCTCATTAGAAGTGCATCCGTGCCTCGCCGCTTTAGGTCTCCCGTGAGTATTTCGAGGGTCATCAACGCGGATGAGTAGCAGCACTGTGCCTGTCCGAGCCGCGTCGTACTCTCATCAATGTCACCAAACATCATGTACCTTTATTGCAGGTCGGCGTCGTAGTCGTTGTCATCATTCGCCCCGGTCGGTTGTCGGCATTGGCGTAATTCGTGAGCTAACTACCCTAGAACTTTATGGATGGTAGGGTAATGTGAGGCAAAAGTTCCTTTTTTCGGAATTCAAGCTCAATTCTATTTTTTTTTATTAAATGATAGTTTGAATTCTACTATTGATTCAGATTTCGATAAGTTTTGGCCATTTGTTTAAGTCGTAATTTTCGGTATAACTTTCATTGCATTTGAACGAAAAAACAAAATTAAATCTCATTTGATTTTTTTGTAAGGGCGTTTCCAGACCTATCATAAATATGTTTTGAGGAGTATTATTTTTTGAGAAACCATTTTCTGTCCCATAGTGGAGTAATATATCGTAAAAAACTTGCAATCGATCGAACCGATATTTTTGTGTTTCACTCACCAAACTTTTACCTTACACTAGTTTCGCATTCTTGCTAAGTTTGACCTTTTGCCCCACCATTTACTCTAGGGAGCAGCTAAAGTCGCGTAACGAAATAATGAACGTTAATTACGTGAGTTGCGCTAGAAGCAGCACGTAGTCAGGCGATACGTGAAACCATACACGACGACGACGACGACGACGACTGGGTTGCTGACAAGGATGATGTTGCAAATTAATGATGATTCTAAGCATTCATTGTTTGTTTGTTTGCCTGTAACAGTAAGTAATGTTGGAGATGAGTTGCTGCCGTTGAACCGATTGAAGCTTCTTCGTTAGTGCACCCCCTAACGGCGATCGGATTCGTTGATATCGACAGATCATTCGATATAAATGCCTGCAAAAGTTTTCTGAAAGGTTGTAGTTGAGTGCTTGAGCGGAGGTCATGGAATATATGTATGCTCAATGGGGTTCATAGTACATCTTGATGATCAAGATATGGGTTCACATACCAAGCGTCATAATGTTCTGTTAGTAGTATGCTCAACTTTATCTTATAACTTGACATTACGTCCTCAAGAATTCAAAAGTGCTTGTTTGAGGCTAAAATTTTGTAGCAACTCATATCGCATATTGGGTGAATAGTCAGAAAATAATTCTGATAGAAATTTCGTTGCTACTGGCATTTGAGGCTCATGTTTAATCTCAATGTTATGTTGTTACAGTGGCAATGTGACAAAAAACTTGGTATTTTTTTCGAATTTTCCAAAACAATCTCACAGATTTCAAGTAACTTGATCGAAAGTATTTGTCATTTGATGACTCTCCCCGGTATTAACTCGAATTTGTCAAAATGTCGAATGTGACAAATATGCAGTTATGGGCAGTTTGTTGGAATGTCAATTTCTGCACCGGTCTGGATCTGGATGCTGATGATGGACCACTACAACGCGAAGGAAAGAATGGATAATAGATTGTAATACCCACCGACTGGACAATAGTTTCGCTTTCAATATTGCCCGTACATGACATGCGTAAACGAAAGAGCGTGTTTGATAATTTGTGTGTAAAGTTTTATCTATCGCTATCACTCCATGTATTGTAGATATGACACTGACAGAATTGATCTGAATTAATTGTCTTTTAGATATCGATTTGAAGAATACGTTAATGAAGTATATTAAGGATTGATGTCTAACCGCAACATGCGTCAAATATTTAGAGAAATCATGGAATAAAGCAGCTGCCTGAATATCAGACTCTATATTATCAAAAAACGCGATGCACGAAATAGCCTCTAGCAAAGTTTGTAAGTATAAGGCGAAAAATTGCATATAAAGTGGATAACTTTGGCTCACAGATCGACCAATTTTCTACTCCGGGGTTAAATGATCATTTACCAGAATTCTCAAAAATAATTGATATCAGATTGACCAAGAGATTTCACAAATTTGGGATTGATATTCATTATCCATCATGATCCAGATCGCAGGACACTAAAAGAGAACTTCTGCGGTTGTGTTTCAGCTGACTAATTTTATTGGTGATGCGACATGTTGCTTTTAAGATGCTATTTTACCATTCGAAACACTTTTGATGATCTGAGAGCAACAAGAGGGAGCAAGCTATTCATTTTTTGCTTATGAATACTAGCCAAGACTTATTTAGACGTAAATTAGAAGACATATTGGACGACAACCTTAAGGCGAAGTAGGCCGTCATTGAAATTTTTACGCGTCGTTGATGATTGTTGCTAATTCTTCTCATTATTTCGAATCAAAGAAAATCAGTTGGTTTTGCACTGATACAGCTGAGAAAGGTATCAGCATATCTTATACATGTTAGCGCGTACAGTGATACATTTTCAAGTCAATATAACTTTGAAGACTGAGTTTTATCAATTTGAAATGCAAGCTGAAAAGTCATCATTGTTGCAAAACGAATGACGGGCTACTTAGCCTTAAGCACTTTTTTTTTCGGATCCTTTCTTTTCACGAGGACAAATTATTCTGTTTTGCAGCATTTCTTGAAGTGCTTTGTTGACTACATTCGTAACTCATAGCGCGGATGATCTGCCAAGTTTTCAAAAAGAACTGCTTTGGCAATCCATCAGCCCCTGCTGGTGACTTCCTTAGATCAGCTACCTTTGATACAGCGAGGACCTCATCTTGAGTCATTGCTTCGATGAGATTTTTATTTGACTAGTTGTGTTCCTTGGATTACTCTGGCTGGTACAAAGTATGTTAAGTTTTCAACTTCAGTTGAAGAGTACAACGAATCAAAATAATTGTATCACAAATTTGATTATGGTTATGTATTCACCACTTTTTTCTGCTTGAAGCATTATGATACCGGGTACCCCCCGTTGTTTGACCACATTTAATCTGACACTTTTTAATCTGTACCCCCGCTAATTTGCACATCGTTCAGATAAAAACGCGTTCAAACGTCATTTAGCTCATGGAACGAAGTAAAGTGAAAAGGAACGCTGTGGAACGGAACGCAGAATCAAACATAAAACAGTGGAAGAGGTTACCAAAAACACGTTTCAAGGGGTGACTAGATGTTCAAAATTAAAAAATGAAACCCGATTGGTTTGCATGAGGTACCGTTCAAATTAGCGGGGGTGCACGGTAGTACTTTTTAGATTTTTTTTTTCATGAATTTGAGCTACACGACAAAGTGTTGTTGATTTCCCCCGCTAGGAAAGTTTGTTTTTATCTTTCTGAAGTTGCCCGAGAACATTTCTGGTGGCATAACACATCTGTGCTTTTGATATTTAGATAAAGAAGATTTTACAATTTTACACCGTCTTCAGCCAAAGGCAACGACAACGCGAAACACCCAGTAGCCTAGTGTTGTTTTTTTCTTTGACGAAAAAGTTTCCACCCACTGGAACGGGAATCGAACCCACGCTTCGAACACGTATTTGTGCAATTTATGAACAGTTAGCCAAGAAATTAAAATATGAAGCATGTTCAACCTTTGTCTGTTTTCTGGGGTCAATATGACCTCAGAAAACTTCGAAGGACTGTAATTTTTTTAGTGTAGCGATTTGTGATTTGTTCTTTTGGTGCAAATGGTGCATATCCACGAGTTGTTTGTTTTTAAACATGATTTTTTAAATATCTTTAAAAAAAATAATAAAATTAAAAGAAAAATTATAATAATAAAAAAAAATGTTTTCTGTGATAGCTCCATCATGCGGTACAATTCCCAACTAACCAATGTGCAACATACTAGCATTATCTCTGTTGCAAATATTTACCGAAGAAAGCATAGTTCTATGTAAAACTGTTTCTGAGATATAAGCGTCCAAAGTTTTCAAAAATATTACCTTTTATTTTCCTTCTTTTCAACAATAACCCTACCCGTCACAAATTTTCTTATATTTTTTTATGTAAAACTGAATTAAATGTCCTGTCCAAAACAGCGAAAAAATTCGGAAATCAATTGAAATTTCGTGAAGTTATTACGATTTAAATTTGAGGTCAATTTTACCCCCTTGCCCAGACAGGCGGTTAAAATAATGTTTTGCCTCGCTTTGGCAATGTGTTTCATAATGCCATGATGATTTGATTGCCTCCCTTCACAGAAAAAAGTTTTAATATTACCAGTAACTTAATTCAATATATAGGTGTGATGAAGCTTATTCCTCATTTAAATTTCTGCTACATTTGATACACATGAAATGTTTATGAAAATGAATCAAAATTTGCCTTTCCTGTTACACTTTTCCAGGATGTTAGAGCATGTTTTCAAGAGCGCGATCATTTTCAAATCATTTCAACTCATATTTACATGAAAATCATTGACACTCTCTTGCCAGTCACTGCTCGAGAAATCGGCATCCGCCATATTGGCTTGCAGAGATTTGGTGTTTTGAAGTAAACTTGTGGAAAACAACTTGAAGAAATGTAGTTTTGATTGATATTTGATTGTTATAATTCAATTCGAATGATATTGTAATTAGTGCGACCATGTAGTGCAGATTTTGGAACGTGGCAGGCGACATCATCCAACGTCGTTCATCCTTGCGATCGTTTATGAATTCATATTATCAGTGATTTTGTTTTGTGAATAAAAAAAACGTGGTTATCAAATTGTAGTCGAAAAATATATTATTTCGGATGAATAACATTATCCCAACTCCCCGGTTATTATGCTCCAGATTATAATCAAGTTTCTCCACCTCGTTTCACTTCAGTAGGAGGAGCGAAACCAAAACCAACGACGGGATTACGGCGATGGTTGGAATTTACATCGGAAAAAAAGGTTTAAAAAAATTGTAATACTGAACGTAATACCTCACCATCCTGAAAAACAAGATCAAAATTATTTGTTTGACATAACTTAACAGAAAAAAGGCCGGGACTAAACAATATGATGTCGGGATAACCTATGAGAGCAACAAGTAGTCCTCAGGCAGTGAATGTGCTCTTGTTACCTTTCGTCTTACAACAGTGAGGTATAGCCAAATAATTTATCATCTCTGTGTATAGAACTGAGTATCGAGGTTCGGTGCTGGTTGTTTCACTTTTTGTTAATTCTTATTCTATTTATTAATTTAGATTATATTTTATTATTGATTTGTTGGCTAATCAATGAACTCGCCAGACATTGTTTCGATCTTCAATACTTCTCCATGCTAAATGTTGGTATTAATTTAGATCTTTCATCTCTTATCCCTCCCAAAATCAGAAAAAATAAGTTATAGAACAATTAAGACAATGGGGAGGGCAAATGGCCATCTTTCGACAGTGTTAGAGAAATCTTCACTGTATGTCAGGGATTAACAGGAAAAGTGATGTAATGATTCCCAAGATGACATAGTTCTTTCTTCTTCTTCTGGCGTTACGTCCCCACTGGGACAGAGCCTGCTTCTCAGATTAGTGTTCTTATGAGCATTTCCACAGTTATTAACTGAGAGCTTTCTTTGCCGATTGACCAATTTTTTGCATGTGTATATCGTGTGGCAGGTACGATGATACTTTATGCCCTGGGAAGGTCGAGAAAATTTTCCAATCCGAAAAGATCTCGACCAGTGGGATTTGAACCCACGACCCTCAGCTTGGTCTTGCTGAATAGCTACGCGTTTTACCGCTACGGCTATCTGGCCCCCTTATGACATAGTTCTGATGAGCTTAGAAAAGGAGAGTCTGCGTGATTGGCCAAGGATGCATTAGTTTTGAAGCACTTGTACTACCGTGAATCGCAAGTCAGTCCCATCTGCATTTTCGTCAAAATTTGAGTTGAGTTCAGTTTTCGACATATCTTCCAAAGCCCTTTCAGCTGCGCAATGATACAATATAATTTGTTCGGAAAAATTGAGAAAAAAAGCAGCAAGTCAATTTGTCCCATAATAAAAAGTTACCGCATATCAGTAACACTACTGAATTCCGCACCGTGTACCACATAAATGAACTGTATTCTGATCATCTTTATATTTTTCTTGGATAGATATCACAGTGAAAAACAAAATTGTGAAAGTTTCATTAAGATTGGAACATGGTTCAAATCTTCTGGAATTTTTAAAATATTCGTATGGAAAGCGAATTTGTGAACTTCAAAGCCGATTTTCTCAATGCCTTCTTTTCACAGATGGGACTGGACTTGCTATTCACGGCAGTATACTTCTCCAAAGGTATAAAAGTATTCATCATTGACGTTACGTTTTGCAGTGCTGCACTGTCGGTGAATATGAGCTGGAGAGTTTGTGAAGGGTACATCCATAAGCGACCATCAAGCGATTCGCTATCGCATCAGCCAACGGAAAACTGTGCCAAGAATGACCCAGTTGGAAGAATAACTAGCGAGCGAAAGTGGAAGACGAAAACCTTTAACAAGGTCCTATTCGTTGGGGCACTCCGTCACGACGGCGATAACAAGTATATCGACGCCACCCTAGCTAACACAAAAGATGTTATTGCGGGGAAATTTAAAAATTTGGATAGGCTATTGATAGAAGCATTAACAAATTCGTCACCAGCTGGGATCCTTTCCTGTCACATCGTAGATTTACAATATTGCTGATGAAAACTTGCCGTCGGAGCTTTTCAAAGATTAACAATTTTATCAATACAGATTTTTACTCGAAGTGGACGTTGATTGGTATCTCGTTATTCGCGTAGATGGCAGCACGTATCTGATTTCGAGTGTTTTTCTCCAGTATGATATCATGCCGTAAGGCTATGTTGTTGTAGCAAAGTTACAAAGGAGTCTCATCGCGGTTCTTAATTCAACTACGAGCACAAGACAAACAGACGTCACACTCTCATCATTGTCCATCGACCACCTTTTTAACGGTCAATTCAAAAATGGTCGGTGTTCAGACAGACTGGACTAGATGATATTTTTGGCCATGTAAAGATAAGACAAGAACTCCGCCAATTCTGATTATTCCGATGCTATTTTGACACAGATGTTTCATCATACAGGTAAGGTCCATTTATTATAGCAAAAAATGCAAATATGTTGTTATTCCGGACGCTTGGGGTACATTTTTCTGAAATCATTGAAAAAGCACTTGGTTCAGTCTGTCTGAACAACGACCAAATATGGTAGGTGGCCAATCCACCACTGCAGCGCTCGCATCGTTTTTTGTTCGCGTTTGACGTTTACACACTATCGCCATCTATTGGCCCGTCGGCCAAACACACTAATTTTAGCATTGGGTGTACATGTCCTCGAGACTATGACTTTGATCGAGATTTGTTCTAAGTGTTACGTCTGTTTGTCTGTGCTACGAGCGTTCTTCGGTTTCGACTCAAATCCTGTAAGCCACGAGTTTCTATGTTCGCGGATCAATAGTATATCTGAATGAATTCCATTCCTATTCCAAACCTTGCCAAACAGAAGATGTGCGATCCACAACAACTGTTGCTGTAATTGGGTGAACATTGCATATTTTATGTGAGATATTGTCATTGGCGTAGGAACAGGGGGGGCCAGGGGGGCCTGGCCCCCTCCAGAACCATCCAGGCCCCCCCAGAATTTTTGATGATAACAAAATTAAAAAAATTAAAAACAAACAAACGATTTAACTTGCAGCAAAATCTTTTGAATCAATCTAGGTACATTGACTCTTGACATTGACAAAAAAAATTTCAGCAGTTACGTTATTTTAATTGTAGAACACTATAGCGAGAAAACCTCGCTTGTCTTATACAGCATCAGCGTGATAGTTCTGACTTTGATGAATCACGCGACAACCGAAAGCTTATCCGTCCGGCTGTCGATCGATTGGTTACTGTTAGAACTAGCTTCAATGTTGTATGCGGTAAGCACAATTTTTCTGACATATCCATTACCAAAAATATCGTGGTATGAAGAAGTGGAAGTTTGATCCCAAAAATTAGTTTTTTTTTTCTGAACAATCCAATTAATTCTGTTCCAGCATAGAGTAGCACTGCAGTCTGATTTCTCATGTTTTTGGAGGATACCCTACTCGAGGTGTGTGGTGATGATGATTACCCTTATGAGAATCCACTAAAGAAATCCATAACTTTAACTCGTATGATGTCCGAAAAAAAATAATTGAAAAAATAGACAAAGTTACTATAGGAATTTCTCAGACAATACATAGCGGCATGGCCAAGTTTTCTTCAAATGAATGGTAGAAATTTAACATGGCGTGAAAAAAAATGTATCAAAATCGACCATAGTGACCTTAGCTCTCTTTGATTTTGATTCAATTTTTTAAGTAGTTTTGCATGAATAAATTTATTGCTTGAACAATATTTTTTCAAGAAAGATTATTAATTCCAAAACTATTTGAATAATATTCAATAAATTTGTAGCACAATTTTTTCAAAAAAGCTTTCGATATGCATTATAAAATTTTAGTTTAATCAAATACCTCAAGGAATATTTAAGGGGGCTTCAGAACTTCTGCAAATCTTTTCGAAATAAGTCAAAAAATATTGTTGGACTTGTTCATACTTTCAAAGCGAATTCTTCCTTTTGGACATCCACTCCTATGTCAACTTTTTATTATCAAATTGGTTTCGGAAAATGTTCCCAGATTTACCTTAAAAATGTTACTTTATCTTTCAAAAAGTTTTCGCTCGCAATTCCTCCAAAAAATCATTAATTCTGTTAAATCTAATTCAGAGGTATTTCGCTGAAAGTTCTATTAGAAATTCTTCTTTGAATTGCTTTAAATAGTTTTCCCAAAAATTTTATTACAAATTCTTCCGCAAATTTCATCAAAAGTCGTTAGGAAATATTTCTAAAATATTTCACAAATTGCGTCAAAAAGTTTTTCTATGTTTTCTTTTTTAGAAATTTTGGTTCAAATCCCCGGATCATTCAAGAATTGTAAAAAAAATGTTTTCAAAAATGTCTCTTACCCTCGAATCTTTAGAGGAAATTTGTTGAAAACCCCCAGGAAAATTTTGCTTTCGAAATAAGCATAGCGATAGAGGAGTCTGTAGCAAAATAACTGGGAAGGAGAAAATTTATTAAGATATTCATAAAGAAATTTTTATTGATTTTCCTTAAAACACTTTGTTAGAAATTGGTTAATGGTTTGAATTTTTGTGCGATACGAAAGGCTTAATTTCTAGAGGCAAGGATAAAAAGATTCTGATGGACCTTGAGAAATTTGTTTTATTTGTTAATTCATTAGAGAATATTTTACTATCCTGTAATTTAACCTGTAGAGAAGATATTATAAAATATCTTTTATTGTACCATTGCCCACCTATTGTTCGAACTTGCTTCAAACATTTTAATGTTTCTTCTTCCTTCGCAAACTGCTTTGAGGAACCTCGTACAAATCTTTCCATACTCCAAAAAGCATCGTTTTAAAGAATCTAAATCTAATTATACAAATTGTGAAAAATTACAGAATTCTTATGTGTATGGTTTCTAATTCCTGAAAATCCATCAGGAATTCTTCAACAAAAATTTCAAAGTAATGCAGAAGTTTTCACTAAGATTTAACCCTCTCTTTCCCATGGTGCCACCCGATTTTCAACGAACGGTAGATAAACCGAATTAGTACGAGTAGCTCAATAATGATTGGAATAAATTTATTCGCTCATTTGTCTTATCAAACATCGAAATAAGTGACCTTAGGGTCAAACTATTGTAAAACAATCAACTAACTACAGTGGGGATTCGCTCGTTGGGGGTCCGCTACATGGAATGACTCGATGGTTGGATGTTCGCTGGTTGGAAAATATTCCAACTAAAAAGCACTCAAATGTCACCAGAAAATGTCAAACTGACTTTGACGTCTGAGTACCGTCGCATTGAAGTTTCCTTATATAGAACAAATGCGTATGTATATGAGCGTTTCGTGACGATTTGCTCTCCAGATGCGTTAGTGTGGAGCATTTTCACCAGCTGTCAGTCGTTCCAACTAACGGGTCGGATTCGCTAGATGGAAGGCAGTCGTGTTCCAACCAGCGAACCCCCGCTGTATTGAAAAACAATAAAAAAATATATTGTGATTTTGAATAATATAGCTTATTTGTTAAAAACTTTTTTGTTTTTTGAAAACGCCATTTTGATAGTTAAATTGTCAAACAAAGCTGTGGGAAAGAAAGGGTTTAATTAGAATCTTACATTTTCACGTTAAACTTCTACAGTACTACAAAATAGTCGATAATAAAACCTTCAAAAAAGTTGTTTGGAATTTCTAGAGGTAGGAAAAAATGGGCTCTACATCAATATGTTCACCATAGTATCATGAATCTTCAGAGTTCATACTAAATATTATATAAGACTCTAGTTACAAATACTTTCAGTAAAAATTTCATACGTTTTAATAAGGATCATTTTCTATTATAAAAGACGTCGAAAAAGAATACGATTTTATGTAGTAAATCCTACAAGAACCACTTAAACTTTTCTGTGAGGTACATTGTTAACATGTTTCAGAAATTCTTAAATTTTACGACAGGAATTCAGCGATATTTTCCGAAGTATGTAAGCTGCAATTATTCAATAACTTATCAACAAGGTTATTTCAAACCTTTTGTTATTTTAGAAATCTGATATGGAGTGATTCATAGAGGAATTTATAAAGCAATCCCTAAAAAATATTAGGTTTTTCCAGGAGTAGTTTTAGAACCAAAAAATGGAAAGTGTTTAAATTTTTTATATGTCTTTTTTTATGGAAGATTCCTGAGATTCATATTCGCAAAAAAATGAGTTATTTCTAGAACCTGAAAGAATACTTGATGAAACTTCTGGAGATTTTTTTTAAGATTAAGAATGAATTGCAAGTGTTTAGTGAATCTGGTGAAAAAAATGTTCCATTAAAATCCCAAAAGAATCGTTAGTGCGGTTTTATGAAAAAAGCTCTGGAAAATGCTAAGATGAATCTTTGGTAATTTTTCAGAAGAATCTACAAGAAACTTTAATATAATTCTCTAATAAATCTCTGTACAAATTACTCGGGAATCTTTGATTATTTTTACGGAAGAGATGTTGCACCTTCATTTTAGATAAATCAAAAAAATAATTATCTGTGAAAAAAATGCAGATTTCTTGCGGAGAGCTTCTCTGAGCAATCATGAAATAAAATTTCCCAATTGAATTCTTTTAAATTGCTCAGGAAATTTTTGTGGAATATTGCTAGGAATCCTTGAAGTAACACCTGGAAGAGCCAATTAATATTTTTGCAGGATGTCTGGATAATTTTGCTACGATTTCTTCAAACAATTCTATAGAGAAACCTTAGAAAGAAATTCAAAAGCAAAGTTGGAAAAACTGTTGGTGAACTCTCTGAAAAATTCGTGGAATGAATCCTTGCTTGTTGATTGTGAAGTCATTTTTGGTGAGAATCCTATATATTTTTGTTCTATATTTTGGAGAAATCCTTAGAAATCCTAAATAAATTATTTATGAACACAGGGGGATACTTAAAACTAACAATTGGAATTTATATGTAGAGGACCTTCGAGGAAAAAGTATTAAAAGAATTTGTAATGCGGAATTCTTCAAACGATTTTTTAAGCAGTTCGATAGAGATTCTTCAAGAAATTTTCTGATGAGATCAAAAAGTCTGAGAATGATTTTCTTGGGGAATCCCAGGACGAACTCAATGAAAACTAGTAAAGGAGTTCTGTTTCGTAGCGATGATTGAAATTTACAAATATCACTGATATGCCACGAAATGAGACAAAATTATAGATGAATGAAATCGATACAAATCTGTAAAAACTACCAAATTTGTGAAAATCGTGATTATTGCGACCGACATTACTTCTGTAAAACAAGTATTTGCTAGGCCCCCCTAGGCCCCTCCAGAAAAAAATCCTAGCTACGCCAATGGATATTGTAATGTTTCAGTGCTGGTAGCCTACAATACATAGTCAAAACGATCATCATCTAAATTGTTTGCTCAATGTCATCTATCAAAACAAACAACCAACAACCTAGTAACGAGCATAGCTGTCTTTGATTATTTGCCTGTGAATTTTCCTACTCGAAGTAGATGAATTTTCCAGGAATCAAAATTTTTCTTGCAACAAGCCGTTAACGCAATTATTCCGCAAAAACTGGAGCCGAGAAACAAACGGCGACCAGCTTAGTGGTGTAATGACACGCTCAACACGCTTCGCGCTGCTTGTCTTAAAGCCACGAGGCGGACTCAGAGAGCAGGGACGGAATTGGAGAGAAGGGAGCGAAGGACAGCCCTTCGCAAAGTTAGGACCGCACAAGCTTAGTAAAACTAATTGCTACAAAAAGCTGTGCCAAGATGCAGACACCAAACCGTGGGGAGATGCGTATCGAGTCGTTATGGCAAAGATCAAGGACCCATCGACACAAGCTGAGATATGCCCAGACAAGCTGAAGTTGATCGTGAAGCACGATTCAACGTCCTGGCCACCAACGCCGTACAGTGAAGACGCAGAAGAAATCGCTGAGGAACGGCAAGTGTCTAACGACGAGCTTGTAGAACCAGCGAAACGACTAAAATCTAAGAAAGCCCCTGGTCCAGATGGAATATCGAACTTGACGCTGAAAGCTGCCATCCTGGCATATCCAGACTTGTTCAGGAAGGTGTTGCAGAAGTGCCTTGACCAGGCTTTGGAAAATTTAACGATCATTGACATACGAGCCATATTTTCATACCATTCACGATTATTACGAGATCCAGTCAATTTGTTTGCTTCGCGGATGATATGGACATTGTCGGCCGAACATTTGAAAAGGTTGCACACCTGTACATCCGACTGAAATGCGAGGTAGCAAAAGTTGGACTGGTGGTGAATGCAACCAAGACAAAGTACATGCCAGCTGGAGGGGCCGAGCGCGACAGAGCCTGCCTAGGAGTCTTCGAACGTCGGGTCCTTATGGCGATCTTTGGCTGTATGCCGGAAAACGGTGTGTGGAGGCGAAGGATGAACCACGAGCTCGCCCAACTCTACAGCGAACCCAGTATCCAGAAGATGGCCAAAGCTGGAAGGATACGATGGGCAGGGCATGTTACAAGAATGCCGGACAGCAACCCTGCAAAGATGGTGTTCGCTTCGGATCCGGTTGGTACAAGTAGCTGTGGAGCATGGCGAGCCTGGTGGGCGGATCAAGTGCGTAATGATTTGGCGAGCGTGGGCAGAACCGAGGATGGAGAGGAGCGGCCACGAACCGAGTATTGTGGCGTGAAATTGTTGATGCAGTGTTTTCTGTTTAGATGTTAACTAAATAAATGAATGGTATTGTAAAAACTTATCAAACAAATACCTTCATACTTCACAATGTGAGACGATATAATGCATATGCTTGTTGGAAATCCTTACCTGCAATAAAAAAATAGAAATGAAAAAGATAAGTAACGTAATCAATATTCATTGGAGCATTTAAAATCAGTCTTCTATTATAATTGGTCAGCAACTATTGCATCAAATCTACAAATGTGACCTCGAATTACCCACTGAGACCCGAAACGAACCCTTCGTCATAAGAAGTTTTCAACCATTCGTCCATTGAATCGTGCGAAATGAGTTTTCTTTTGTAGATTTCCGTTTGATCACCTGCGCAATCCACACTTACACGGCCATCTATCAACCATATCCAATTTCTTAAGAAGGGTTCGATTAGATTCCATCGGACAATGATATTGTTCGATGTCACCATCAGTCGAAGAGTGACTGTCGTCGTCAAAATCGCCGAAGATTTCCCAACAAATTAATTGCATTCATCACAGGCTTCGGCTGGAGATTGATCTATTGAGCCATCAGTTGGGGCAGTCGACGATCCATCATCAAATCGATCACGACGGTGCACGGTGGTCGCACTCGACACAAATGTTGACCAAGAGCAAAAGTTTCGTTCAAATTATTCAAAAATCTTAATTTGTCTACAAAACTTGATTTAGAAGACAATTTAATTGAAATGAACGCTCATAAGGTCATTTCTGCTTACATGTTTACAATTCACATAAATATAAAAAAGCTTTTAGGAATTACCATTCATTACAAAAGAAACCAAGAAAATACATCAGTGTAGAAATAGGCAAACATATTTTTTTGACTCTAAGCCAGCTTTGACCCACTATGCGATTGGTGATGAAAGCTCTGATCGGTTGCTTCCCCCGGACCGGCGACAAAGCGACGATGAGAGTCTTAAATGAAGTAATTTTCTTACGATGATGACACAAAAGACCACCCCTGAAGCCTGAAGCGATTCCAGTCTGTCAGCGCAATTGACGCTGTCTTCAGCCGGTGGTAAGCTAATAATGAAGTAACACGAAACCACGAAGGATTATGACGAATGTCGATCGATTGCATCAATTTGCTAACAGATGATTAATTTCTTTGCTGATTCTACAATGGAAGACCATCAATCATTTTTATTGAGTGATGGTCGAACAAAGAGAATAATGCAGATCAAGAAAGCTTTGTGGTGGATTACGTGGGAGGTCTTTCAGTACTGGCAGAATAATGACTGATTATCTTGATCGAGTATACATCAAAATCCAATCCTTTTCGATTTCAGTCCAAAAAGAATCCAAATTCAAAGACAATCTCAAATCAATACAAAGATAATCCAACGAAAATGCAGAGACAATCCAAAGAAAGTCCAAAGACAATCTTAAGACAATCCAAAGGCAACTCTAAGGCAATCCCAAGACAATTCAAAGGAAATCTAAAGACAATCTTAAGACATTTTTAAGACAATCTAAATCCAAATCCAAATCCAATCCAAATCCAATCCAAATCCAATCCAAATCCAATCAAATCCAATCCAAATCCAATCCAAATCCAATCCAAATCCAATCCAAATCCAATCCAAATCCAATCCAAATCCAATCCAAATCCAATCCAAATCCAATCCAAATCCAATCCAAATCCAATCCAAATCCAATCCAAATCCAATCTAAATCCAATCCAAATCCAATCCAAATCCAATCCAAATCCAATCCAAATCCAATCCAAATCCAATCCAAATCCAATCCAAATCCAATCCCAAATCCAATCCAAAATCCAATCCAAATCAATCCAAATCCAATCCAAATCCAATCCAAATCCAATCCAAATCCAATCCAAATCCAATCCAAATCCAATCCAAATCCAAATCCAATCCAAATCCAATCCAATCCAATCCAAATCAATCCAAATCCAATCCAAATCCAATCCAAATCCAAATCCAATCCAAATCCAATCCAAATCCAATCCAAATCCAATCCAAATCCAATCCAAATCCAATCCAAATCCAATCCAAATCCAATCCAAATCCAATCCAAATCCAATCCAAATCCAATCCAAAATCCAATCCAAATCCAATCCAAATCCAATCCAAATCCAATCCAAATCCAATCCAAATCCAATCCAAATCCAATGCCAAATCCAATCCAAATCCAATCCAAATCCGAATCCAAATCCAATCCAAATCCAATCCAAATCCAATCAAATCCAATCCAAATCCAATCCAAATCCAATCCAAATCAATCCAAATCCAATCAAATCCAATCCAAATCCAATCCAAATCCAATCCAATCAATCCAATCCAACAATCCAATCCAAATCCAATCCAAAATCCAATCCAAATCCATCCAAATCCCAATCCAATCCAATCCAAATCCATCCAAATCCAAATCCAATCCAAATCCAATCCAAATCCAATCCAAATCCAATCCAAATCCAATCCAAATCCAATCCAAATCCAATCCAAATCCAATCCAAATCCAATCCAAATCCAATCCAAATCCAATCCAAATCCAATCCAAATCCAATCCAAATCCAATCCAAATCCAATCCAATCCAATCCAAATCCAATCCAATCCAATCCAAATCCACCAAATCCAATCCAAATCCAATCCAAATCCAATCCAAATCCAATCCAAATCCAATCCAAATCCAATCCAAATCCAATCCAAATCCAATCCAAATCCAATCCAAATCCAATCCAAATCCAATCCAAATCCAATCCAAATCCAATCCAAATCCAATCCAAATCCAATCCAAATCCAATCCAAATCCAATCCAAATCCAATCCAAATCCAATCCAAATCCAATCCAAATCCAATCCAAATCCAATCCAAATCCAATCCAAATCCAATCCAAATCCAATCCAAATCCAATCCAAATCCAATCCAAATCCAATCCAAATCCAATCCAAATCCAATCCAAATCCAATCCAAATCCAATCCAAATCCAAATCCAAATCCAATCCAAATCCAATCAAATCCAATCCAAATCCAATCCAAAATCCAATCCAAATCCAATCCAAATCCAATCCAAATCCAATCCAAATCCAATCCAAATCCAATCCAAATCCAATCAAATCCAATCCAAATCCAATCCAAATCCAATCCAAATCCAATCCAAATCCAATCCAAAATCATCCAATCCAATCCAAAATCCAATCCAAATCCAATCCAATCAATCCAAGGCCAATCCAAAATCCAATCCCAAATCCAATCCAATCCAATCCAAATCCAATCCAAATCCAATCCAAATCCAATCCAAATCCAATGTCCAAATCCCAATCCAAATCCTAATCCAAAACTCCATCCAAATCCAATCCAAATCCAATCCAAATCCAATCCCAAATCCAATCCAAATCCAATCCAAATCCAGATCCAAATCCAAATTCCATCAATGCCAAATCCCAAATCCAAATCCACCAAATCCAATCCCAAATCCAATCCAAAATCCAATCCAAAATCCAATCCAAAATCCAATCCAAATCCAATCCAATCCAATCCAATCCAATCCAAAATCCAATCCAAATCCAATCCAAATCCAATCCAAATCCAATCCAAATCCAATCCAAATCCAATCAAATCCAATCCAAATCCAATCCAAATCCAATCCAAATCCAATCCAAATCCAATCCAAATCCAATCCAAATCCAATCCAAATCCAATCCAAAATCCAATCCAAATCCAATCCAAATCCAATCCAAATCCAATCCAAATCCAATCCAAATCAATCCAAATCCAATCCAAATCCAACAAATCCAATCCAAATCCAATCCAAATCCAATCCAAATCCAATCCAAATCCAATCCAAATCCAATCCAAATCCAATCCAAATCCAATCCAAATCCAAATCCAAATCCAATCCAAATCCAATCCAAATCCAATCCAAATCCAATCCAAATCCAATCCAAAGTAAGCTTACAATTAGCAAATGAATCCCATTAAAAAGTTCAACGACTTTAAACCGATTTCCCAACTCCATTAGTTTCATATTCGAGTCCCCAGATAGAAAGTTCGTGCCATCCAATCGAACCGAATGGAATTTGATGATTTTTAATTAGATTCAAACCTACGGGTTGTTAACCGGGCGATCACGACGACACGATCAGTCGCAGATTTCCATAATCGTGGATCACACAGCATTTTTTGTTTTGGGTCGGTTTGCATGTAAATTTGCGCGTGCACCTTTGGATTCGATCGTCGATCTGCCCCTCGATCGTAAGGTTGGTAGCATCGTCGACGTCGTGCATCGAGTTGAATTCACACTCCAAATGGTTTTGGAATGCATCCAGCGATCGATCGTGCGACTCCGATTGCGTCAATATCTGGGATGGAATCGATGAAATATTCATTAGGGATTTTGCGCCTTGGTGAGGATCGGTGGTATTTGGAATTTGGAAAGCTGGGCGATGTGCAGTTCTGCAGAGTTGGTACGTGCCACACCTGGATTTGCAGCTGCTATGCAGTTACTTCCTAGCAGTAGTTTGGCTCAACGGAACTCCCCACACTGAATGAGCTGAGAGAGATTCGACCCATTGAAGCACTGTTAACCCAAAGCCCTCGTTTTTCCATCTATTGAAATACACACACGTGTACTCTACAAGAACCATAACGTTGCTTCCCATTCCATCATCATCTTCGTCATAAGCTTCTCCTCGCGTGATTACGCAACCGCTTTGTGATCGTAGTTTTTCTAACTTGCTAAATCTACCGGAGCCTGACTGCTATGGTAATAGTTTTAATTTCATATTTTCCAACCACCAAAACAGAGCCAACCTTAGGCAACCAACCCCAAGCACCCCGCAGCGAGTTCAATGGGCACTCAGAGGTAATCGTCGCTCCTCGCTCGCGCATCGGTTTTCCAGAGGTCTCTACTACATGGACGTAGCCAGACTTTCAGGGGTAAAACTCAAAACTACCATTGTTCACAATATTTTAAGAAGTCACTCGTTGAAGTATTGACCACCCCCCTTTGACTACGCCCATGGGTATGCTTCGATGAGGCACCCTGAAAGTACCATACCCGGACCCCCTGCTGCTGCTGCTTCTAGCAATTTTCGATCATCTCGGAAGACGTATATGTAGCTAGGTAACATGACGATGATGTGAAGAACGGCGGCCGCCGCGGTGCATTTTCCCATGCTGTGGCACGTCGATCTTTCCACTCAAAAGCGACCCGGAGCTTTTCTTTCGATTCGATCGCACTCTGACCGCGCTGCTGGCTGTAACAAGTCTCTTGCAAAAATCCGACCCAAGCATACCCGACAGGTGAATTATGACAAATTTATAGCTTACATATAACAAAATTAGTTAAAAAAAGAGAGAAACATAATATAATTGAAACAAAATTTGTTGTTACAACAAATTTTGTTTGAGATTTATTCAAAAAAAAAAGAGTGTCTCCCAAAATATGTTCTAATGCACTAGAGAGCATTTCGTAATACTTGTGTGTTGGCCCTTAAACTTCCACCCAAAATTGAAGCATTATCTCACGAGAAATTATTGATGCGCTCAATTTTTTAAACCTCTGAGTTCACACTACTGCATAAATTTTTATTTAGTTTGAAAAAGTAAAGTTAAGTCAGGTGGAATAAAATAATTCGATATAATTAAGTTATGCAACGCCCTGTTTAATGGAACACAATAATTTAAAATGTTGCTTAAGCTATAACGCAGTTTATTACAATATTTTTTAATGTGAAACAAAGCTTGTTATATTTTTTTCTTATTTTAAGTACCAACCAGCCAAATTTGTGTCACATTTGTTATAAAAAATAGTACTAACTTAGTAACATAATCAATTATAATTCTGTTGTAACTCACTCGTCGGGCACCTACCGCTGATGCAGTTCATAATGTGTGAGATTGTTTGTACTTGGTTTGGGCTCACTTATTGTGTCGAATTATGTATGTTTGTGGGCTGATTATTGGTGGCCTAGCAGCAGTTGTGCGGGAGGGAAATGTGCAACACTGCGATGCATGGGTCGGTGCTGGGAAATTTGTTCCCACGGTTAAATGATTCAATATAGGTGTGTGATTTTCATAATCATATTGGCTGAGCGATTCTAGGTCAGCAAACAGACTGGCGGATGTTGATTATTTGCAGCAGAACCAACGGTTTTATTGTGAGCTGCAAGCTGTAATATCAAGTGGTCTAGAGTGGAAGAGAAATAAACTGGAAATCTAACTTTCATCAAATAACTTTTCTTGTTCTTTATAGTATTTCGATCCTACAGGAATAGATCTTGCTTCTCTGTATAGCGTTTTTTGAGCAGGCGCACAGTGGGACGAAATAAAAAAAAAGTGGGACATGTGTGTTTGTGCTGAAACTATTGGTCTTAGCGTTTCGACATGTTCTACAAAGTTTCATCATTTATTGAGTACTTAATTTAGACACTGAAAAAAATTTTACTTGAAGTGATATATACTGCGAAAAAAAAATTAACATTTTTATTTATTGTCAAAATTGAAACCTGTCTAAGGAAGTATTGTAGGCGACATCATTTCATGAAAGTTTGTCGAAGACGAAAAAACTCTATCTCCTACACTGATGAAGTTAGGGGGTAAGAATGATGGGTACCCCCTTAAAACTCATATTTTCTCCATAACTTCTAAATTTGAATTTCTATATTTTTACAATGTTCTACAATGTTTAAGGTGCTATAAAAATATACATTTTTGCCAAAGACACTAAAGCGCTAGCTCTTCATTTTGAAGATCTACGGACGATTTTCTGATTTTTTCACATCAAATTTAAGTGTGCATATCTTGTAAAGTTGCAAGTAGTAGCAGCTAACTTCATCATCATGCTGTTCCTCAACCTATACCCTTTTTATATATGTACGAATAATTGCGGGGTTAAGCAGGGCTCATCGCAGTTTGTTTAATTGAAAATTGAATTTCCTATAAATAAATGTATGTTTTCTAAATTTTAATTATTGTTTTTTTTTTATCTGTGAATTTTTTTATGTTTTGTTATGATATATAACTCTTGGCCCATTTTACGAACGGCATATTTATAATGTTTACTGTTCAAGTTTCAATTTGACATGGCTGTAGAAGAAAAGTTATTTTTCCCCGAAAATTACTGGATTTTTTCAAGTGTATCGAATGCTATCATCAATCATCATCATCAATCATCAATCAGGAGTGCAATTCAATTATTTTTTATAACTAAGATTTTAGTATATACAATCAAATTGTACAGTTGAATCAGTTGAACAGTTGATTATTATTTTATAGAGGTATTTAGCACTTTGATACACTTATAAAAATGCTGTCAAATACGCGGAAAAATAAATATTACTTTAAAAAATTTAACTGTTCAAATTTTGACAAAAACTGTGAAACATAACATTTTATCATCGTTTAAAATGGGTAAACATTGAAAATTCCATAGCAAAATGAAAACAAAACTTAAAAACTATACCACATAAATAAAAACTACAAAAAATATTTATTTAATTATAGGAAATAAAATCTTCAATTAAACAAAGTGCGATGAGTACCGCTTGACCCCGAAATCATTCGTATAACAAGGGAATAGGTTGAGGAACAGCATGATGCTAGAATTAGCTGCTACTACTTGCAACTTTACAAGATATGAACACTTTAATTTGATGTTAAAAAACCATAAAATCGTTCGTAAATCTTCAACGTGAAGAGCTAGCGCTTTTGTGTCTTTGGCAAAAATGTGTATTTTTACAGCACCTTAAACATTGTAGAACATTGTAAAAATGTAGAAATTCAAATTTAGAAGTTATGGAGAAAATATGAGTTTTAAGGGGGTACCCATCATTTTTACCCCCTAACTTCGTTAGTGTAGGAGATAGAGCTTTTCCGTCTTCGACAAACTTTCATGAAATGATGTCGCCTACAATACTTCCTTAGACAGTTTTCAATTTTGACAATAAATAAAAAAGTTATTTTTTTCTAAGTGTATATCACTTTAAGTGAAATTTTTTTCAGTGTCTAAATTAAGTACTCAATAAATGATGAAACTTTGTAGAACT
>NW_018735055.1:0-37486 GCF_002204515.2 Aedes aegypti | reverse complement strand
TTTCTTCCGCGCAAACGCGGAACGGACACAATGGATCCGGATTCCGTCGCTCGCCACAAGGAGCATGCACAGATTCAACGGATCCAACACTACTGACGAGAGTTGAAAAGTAAGTAGAGTGAAGAAGTAAGTAGTAATGAGAATGATAAGAATTAAGGAAAAATCATGAGAGTAAACGTTAGAAAGAATAGCAAGAGTAAGGAGAGTAAGAAAGATAAGGAGAGTTAGAAAAAAATTGGTTAGAAATAAAAGTATATTGATTTGTAAAGGTTGAGAAGTACTAGATAAAAATCGCATGGGGAATTCTATACGAATGCCTCTAGTTATTCCTTCAACAGAACGAATGCTAACAGTATTAGTTTCTTAAGTTTGTTTGATTTTTCCAGACTTCCTGCAGAGATTCTTCGAGGCACATACCATAAATCATGCTGGAGATACATAAGAAAATGTGTAGAAATTTCTCTTATGATTGCTCTACGAATATTTATGAGAAAAAATGGCATATGGCTAACATCCAAATATCGTAGCTATGATTAAAGGGGTGAAATCGATTATAACCGTCCTAATGAATCATACTGCCTTCGTCGGTAATTACATCGGTCCACTATTCATTTCATGAATCATGACCAACGAACTGGAACGCTAGATGGAAGTGAAGCCGAGAGGAAGCGATCAAAACATGGAAACAAAGTCGGAACTAAATGTTCAACGTTGTTGTTTTGACTGGCCCGAATTTCGCGGGACTTTTGCTCGTAAGTATTACGTCGTCATTCGTTGTCGTAGGTTCGTTGTTGTCGCTTCGTTCCAGTTTAAGACACGGTCGGAAAAATACGATACCAAAATAGGCGGTAATTGGAGGTGATCGTTTCGTTTTAACTATTTAGGAAAAAGTGAAAATTTATGCACCGTAGGAATGGTTTCATTGTAATCTTTCATTGCAGTCAATGTTGATTGTAATATTTTTCGGATTTTTGAGACTACATGACACACATTTACGCGCCTCGGTAGATAATTTTTTCAACCAAATTAGATTTTCTTCCTTCATAGGCTTGAACAGCCACTATGCATCTAAAGATCCTTATGTATTGCTTCAATAAAATTTAATCTTTTAATCACTGCTAGCTGTAAAACGTCATCCCCTACTTCTCCTTACAAATCCTACTTACTTATCACCATTTTGCGTACCGTATGGCATTTTGAGCCCCCCTGAGAGAAAGCGACCCACCGTTTGTAACGCAACTTTTTTTTGTAGCTTTCCTCCAATATTTCTTACGACTTTCGTAGCAACGATATATGCACCGGTTGGCGGTGCGGGTCGATTTTTAAGTTGAATTCGATTAATTTCACTTTATATGACCACCACTCTTGCACCGTCTGGGGCTGAAAGCAAAAAACATTTCATTGAGCGACGTAGCTGACTACAAAGTGCCAATGTCAGCGGTGTTATGACCCAAGCGAAGTGTCTTGAGGCGTAGGTGTTTCCACCGTGTCGATGTGCTCCAGTACTTTTATGAAAGATCTCGCCGGACAGTGATGGGGCGCTGATAGAGGCTTACCGATGGCGCTGATAGCGAAAAGGTTCGGACGCCCACAAGGGTAAAGGTTCGATCGCGAGAGATGCAGAGGGAAATGGTTGAACCTTTCAGGGCATAACTCATTTATGGCCTTAAAATTTATAGCTTTCGCCCGGATGGGTCAGATATCAAGGCTTGGCGGAGGTCGTCAGGATTGGGAGCCTAACGGACTGCCTAATGGACTTGGGAATTTAATGAGATTTTAAGCGGTTACGTGAATTACTACGCTGGTTAGCATTGAAAGTTCATCAAATGGAACTGCCACTATGAAGGGCGCAGCTTTACCGCTTGGTTTTAGTAAGCAAACATGCAGCTGTGCTGCAAGACCAAGCTATGAGTCGTGGGTTCAAATTCCATTAGTCGAGGACTTTTTCGAATATTATATGTTCATGAATTTCCCAGGCAAAGAGATCTTTCCATACCTGACTTAAAAGTATAAAAAAATGGTTACATTCTTAAAGAAAGCTCTCAGCTAATAACTTTGCTAATTATACGGGAGATGTCACATAAGCTTCAATAATTGGTCGCGGTAGTGGATCAAAAGGAAGAATAAAAATAAAAACAAGTTTTAGAAAAAAATATGCTAATATAATGATAAGTACAACTTGTCATATTCATTTGTTCCGGTAAAGTCTCTGTTTTTAACATAAGTTTCTTCAAAATATACAACGAAAGGCAAACCGATCAACGATCTAAATCTTTAATTGGGAAAAAGCTGTTGTAGACTTTGAATTTAAAATAATGAGAGGAATGATGTACGTTTATAAAGTAACAAGATTAAGAAACATAAGAAGAGTAAAAAGAGTCAAAAAGAATTAGATAAATTGGAAGAATGACAAGACTAAGGAAATGTAAGGGAAAATAAGGAGACTAATGAAAGTATTGTAGAGGTAAAAAGAATAAGGATAGTAAGTTAAGTAAGAAGAATAAATCGTAATAAAATAAACCATTTTTGTATGGACTCCTCCGCCTTAATCGAAGCCTTCAAATAGCTTAACTTTCGAATGGTGGGTGTAGATTTTGGTTTCCGCTTATATGGAATAATTTTTAAATAAATGTGTGGATTTTTCATTGATTCGTTCATTCCGGACGCCTTTTTACTGTTGTCTCATATTTTGGATACTTTGATTCTAACTTCGGACAGCGCATGAAAATCATAAATAGAATCAGTCAAATCATCAATTGAAATCTTTAAACCAACTGAAGAAACGTCAAAGGTAGTTGGGCATCATAAATTTGCCTCCTACATATCTATGGTTAATGATAATTAAAACGAGCCTCGAAAGTGAGGACTTTTCAAGTGGCAAAAATTTAAACATTTTCGTGTGAATATTCCATTTCAACAAATAGAGTTTCCGGAATAAGAATCTGTAAGAAATATGAATCAAAAACGGTAGTAGTATACACAAGGAAAACAAGGATTGTAAAGAGAATAGCATAATGGGTGAAAAGTGGGGTGACTAGGGAACGTAAATGGGACAAAGAAAGATTTAAAAAGAGTGAAGAGTATAAGGAGAGTGAAGAGAGTAAGGAATGTAAGAAGGGTAAGGGAGAATATGGAGAGTATAGAGAGTAAAAGATTACGGAGCTTAACCCATTCAACACCCCTATTAGTTTAACATTCAAGTATTCTTGATTCTTTTTTAAGTATCTCATATGATAGAAGATTGCAAAAACCGTCATTTAAATGAAAATCTACAGTCCAAAATTCTCAGGAACATACAAATATTTGTTGAAGTAAAAATCACAGTATTCCCACAGAATCCACAGAATCCCAGGGTTTACCTTGGAAACCAAGAACTCATGTTCCAATCCCAGGATCCACATTAAAAGCACAAGATCCTCAAAGGAATTTCAAGGTCCCTACTGGAATCTCAAGATCCTCACTGAACTCTCAGGCTTCACATTGGAATTCCACTACGCATGTTACAAATCCAAACAAGAATACCAGGGTTCACATTGGAATCCTTGAATCCCAAAAACCACATCTAAAAGGCCAAAGCCAGCAAGGAGAGCAAAGAGAATGCAGACATGGACGAACAACCGCAGCCACAGTTTTCAGCAGCCGAAGAACACACTGGCGGCGGCGAAAAACAGAAGAAGGTCACAGATAACCGCGGTTCTAATGGTGGTGGACTCCAAGGACAAATAGCATCAGCAGACCAGCACACACAATCAAGACGAGGCAGCCGACTGCCGACCAGATTCGCATTGCTCAAACCACAGACAACATAAACGGAATGGGCGATCCGAAGATCCAGAAGCTGATGGAGACAACGAAACGTTCGGAAGAGGAGATTTGCTGCGCTCTTCAAGAGTGTGTCATTGACTTGAACCGCGCTGTGATCTTTCTTCTCGACACCCTTCCGGTCGGAGCATTCGCCACCACTTCCAAAGAGAAGAAGATCAAATCGCAGAACAAGGAACAGAATGACTCTGCTACTGGTGATGGCGATTGGGATAATGGTGGCAATGCAGGGTCAGTATTCAAAGGAGGCAATGGCCTGAGTACAGATTCCAAGGATCACCGTAGCAATCGTCCAGGTAATCAGCGCCCAGGTAGCGGTCTAGGAGGTCGTGGAGTCTTCCACGGAATCGCGATGGTCATGATGGTGGTCCTGGCCGTGGCAGTTACGAAGGAGGATCTCGTGGCAGACGTGGTGGAGGCCCTCGAGTTGGCCTACGTGGTCCAGGAATGCGGTAATCAAATCGAGCACCCGCGTAATAAAGGATCACAAGGAGATTTACGTATCGGACTCAGTGGTGACACCTAGTGCTAATGATCCCAACAAACCCGAGGAGTCGTCAGCATTTGGTGACACTTGGGGAGACTGGGACAACGATGAGTAGTACACTGGTTCGCTTTCAGATACCAAAGTTTTCACGGCCAAGTACGCAGGTAGCTGCTACAACGCCACCTGCTAACAACATACGCAGCAGCCTACGTCTTCGTCAACCGCAATCTAAGCCAATGTCACAGCCAAAAGTAACGTCGGTAACGAATCCCTATGGAACTGTCTGGCCTTTCCCAGGCTTAGAGCAATAGATTCATAACCCTCCGCATCAGAAAGAGACTATCTGATACAGTAATACAGTACCACGTCCGTATAGATGATGACTACAGCAGTAGCCGCCTGCGACACACAGGTAACATTGGTAGCTGAATAACAAGCTGAAAAGATGCTGTATAAACAGCATTTAAGCTGAATAAGCTGTTATTCAGCTACCAATGTTACTTGGGTAGTTCAATATCCAGACCTGTACCCAGCGCCAAGTGCCGCGCAGCATTTGCGGCAATTTTTTGAGATGCCACAGATCAACATCATCGGCAAGTGCAGATTCCATCAGCAGTTCAACTGACACAGTCGGAGGGTTAACGACTACCAGAGTAAACTAGGATCGTAAACAATCTGCAGCAAAAGCCCAGTCTCACTAGTAATTTACAAAGCACGCAGATTCTACATGGACAAAGTGATGATCTGACGGCCACTCAGAACGATAGTCTGTCAAAAAGCTTACTTCTCAGCCGTAACACTTCTACCGTTTGTTCCTTCTTATGTTAGTTCCGGCGTAAATGTGAATTCCATCAACAGTACTACGTCAGCACCGGGAGTAACTGACCAAAGACTGATCCCAATAGTCATCCACCGGGACGAATGCTGGCTCCGGAGGATATCGAAACGTACTCAACGTCCGCAGGCGAATTAAACTTCTTCGTATCCATCGTTGGCTGCACCACAAGGATACAACAACTCTAGCTACTCTAGCATACAGGTGTCAACCAACATCCAACAATCATTCAAAAACCACACTGGAATCCACATTAAATTCCTAGGATTCACCAATGCAGTAAGACAATCTACACTAGAATGCAGCGATCTACATTGAAACTCTGAAACACCCTGGATCCACATTACAATCCCAGGATCCACACTGATTTCCAGCATTCACACTGAAATCCCAGCAATTCATTCTAGGTTTTCAGAATTCATACTCGATTCTCAGGATCAACACTGAAATCTCAGGATCCCCAATGGAATCCAAAAATTAACACTGGAACCCAGAATCCACACTGGAATCCAAGGATCCGCACTGAAATACCAGAACTTTGAATACAAGCCTAGGTCCACATTGGAATCCTAGAATCCAGAATCCAAACAATGGAATCTCTGGATTCATACTGGAAATCCAGGATCCTCACTTAAATAGCAAAATCCGCACATGAATCCAGTGGCGTAGCTAGAGTTTTTTGGGGCCCGGTGCGGAGTTCAAGTTCGGGGCCCTTTAAAATAGGGGTGTGTGCCAATTGATCAAAATATACTAATAAACTTTCAATCAACATGAAGATTTGTGATTTGAAAATAATGGACGTGTTCATTTATTGTTGAAATCTATTTTTTGACACGGTATACTCAACAAGGTAGGCTATTCTCACGTGTAAACAACGGTTTTCAATCAAAACATGTATCGTCATTCTATCGCCAAGCATGAGGCTTACAGGATAGTATAAGAGAGCAAGCCTTGCTTTCTTTTGCACTCTTTCGAGTTTCTCTTTCTTTCGATAGGAATGACGTCACTGCCAAGTGTCATTTCCGGAGTATAATACCTTGCTTCTTTTAACCGTGTTTTTGATAAGTCATCTAAATGTCAATGAAGAGATCGCAGCAAGCAATGAGCGCGGGCGGCTGCGTTTTGAATTTTGTGTCACGTTTACCTCGTCCGCCTTTTTTGTTTTTTTTTTTCAAATCCGGCTGATGGTGCTTCGCCACGTGCAAATGTTGTGTTGAAACAAGTTTTTCAAAGTAATAGATGTGTTCCAGAAAGAAAAAATGATGATAAACTCTTAAACGAGAGAAGTCTTTCAAAAATCTTCAGATCTCTTCTGGATTCTTGAGAAACTATTGAATGGGTTTCCACAAAAACTAATAATATAGAGAATTTTCCAAACTCAATTTTTTTAGAGAAAAACCTTGGAAAATCTAGAGGTGGAACTTTTGGAGGAACTACAGGAAAAAATGATGTTGCATTTTTGTGGTTTTAAACACTAAATGTAGAATTTAATTTTAAAAGTAATTTCAGCAATCTTTGAAAAAAAAAAAACTCAGAGTTTCAGAATTTATGGGAAATATTTTGATGAGTTTATTATAAAATTTCTGAAAGAATTTTCTAATAATTTTTTGGAATAATCACTGAGAGAATTTATTAAGCGATTCCTGAGATAATCTATGGGGATTTTTTTGAAAGATTGATGCTGAAAGCAAATGGTTATCGTTTATAAAAAAATGTCATAAGAACTTTTCGAGGAATTAGAGAAATTTACACGACTTTCTTTGATGCTGAGTTACCTTTGTTATTTTTCTGGAGGAATTTGTATAAGAATATTTTCTAGATAACTCAGTGAAATATTTCGACAAATCGGTACAAGAATTTCTGCAGGAATCATTCAAGGAAATCCTGTAAGAATTTCTGTGAAAGTTTTCGATGTAAATCCTTTATTGGACTGCCAAACGATATTTTGGAACAAGTTTTGAAGGAACTCCACTAAGCTTATTCTGAGAAATCATATAAGGTTTTTCAAGACCAATTCATGTGAAAAACTGGTAGAGTAATTTTATAACAATTGCTGAAGGGATCCCAGGAGAATTTGTCCCACCTATTCCTGAATAAAGTTCTAATCAAATCTCTGAAAAAATTTCTGAAGATGGAAATCTATGAACATATGGAGTGTTCACGTAGTATTCTCTAGAACCTCAAACAATTTCATCAAGGTTAATTGTAATGCAGAAAAGGAAAAATAGACTATAGATACTGTGTTGTGTTTAAGAAGATATTTAAGGGACCTTTGTTCGCATTATCGAAATATGTTTTGATACTTTTCAAGAATGTATGTGCACAAATATTAATTTTGGATTATCGGCTTGGTTCAGGATATAGCTCATAACAAAATGTTCCCAAACCAGTTTCTGGCACTCCTCAAGCTCAAGTTATAGAGGGCCCCAGATATTCGATGATTAACAGAATAATGTAGTTTTGAATTCAAAACGTGTTTGAATAGTGCATATAATTTTAAAAAAGTGCAAATATATGTCTATTTTTGAATTGTTTAACACTTCAGTCGTCGCGCTTTTGTATTTTGTTCAACACTGGTGAAAAAACCTCGCCTTTTGATCACAACAGCAGCGTGGTGGTTCTGACGGTGGTAAACCACGCGACGACTGGAAGGTTAAAAATTGTTGCAAAGTCCTTTTCAAATGTTTAACAAATGAGAGAACCCAGTTTCAACTTAAGAGATATACATATGTAGTTAAGGTGGCAAAAAATTGAAAAAAAACTGGCATTTTAAATAAAATGGTTAAAATACCATGTTTTATTTTTTTTTTTTTTTTTTTTTTTTTTAAATCTTTATTAGAGTGTATTTTAACGCACGAGGGCTAGTTCTACACTTACCATGTTTTATTTTTTTGCAGTTTGTTTTTTTTGTTGTATTAACAGTTTGAAAACAATTGAATTAAATTAATTAACTCATTACGCGATATGGGATGGATATGGGTTATGAAAGGGGTCCGCGTGGTCTGTAGGGATTTGAATTCTAAACTTGTAACCAACTCAGTTATTGGGTCACCAAGTGGCTCGGTAGCTTAGTTGGTAAAGCGTTCGTCTAGCATACAAGAGTCCTGGGTTCAAATCCCAGCCGAGCACGTGGATTTTTTTTCATAATTTCACCCATAATTTGTCCATCTTTACCACGCATAATGGGTTAATTAATTTAATAACCATGTTTTTGTGAGAAAAACCACAAAAACTTCCAAACGGAAGGAGATAATTATTTCCACAGTTATTGACTGAGAGCTTTCTTTGCCAAATTTGCCATTTTCACATTCGTATATCGTGCGACAGGTACGATGATACTCTATGCCCAGGGAATTCAAGGAAATTTCCATTACGAAAAGATCCTGGACCGACCGGGAATCGAACTCAGACACCTTCATCATAGCTTTGCTTTAAAGCCGCGGACTCTAACCACTTGGCTGAGGAAAGCCCTTCGTCGCTACGACTATACCTTCTATATCTTGTGTTGGTCGAAATGCACGTTTGAACTCTATTGTGATTATTTTATATGCAATAGTCCATATCGTTATATGGCAAAAGAAAACATTAATCCGAACTGTTTGATTTATAACATGATGTCCTTTATTGCACACATACAGCTTGTTTGAGATACATAACCTACACTCCTGACGAATGTAAGCATCTTTCTGAACAGAATTTAAAGGTCAAAGGTAACTCAAACCTTTTTTACCAATGAGACATGATAGACTACCCTAAATATAGAGAATTTTATTTTTTTCACATTATTAGTTTATATCTCTCGAACAGCAATTGAAAAATATTTCAAATTACTCACTTTCTTCACCAGGCAACAAATCTAACTTACTCACTATTACCCATTGCCGGCAGAAATCATAAAACCGAGAAATTCATTGCCACCTTACACATCATACGTTTCTTTTCTAATCTTCCCATTCACTGGTTGCTCTTGCACCCGGCAGATAAAACTCCATTACTCCACTTCTGGAGGCATTTCATTTGATCCGATTCAGAAAACACTTGTCGTTGGCGCTATTGAAAACCCTTCTTATAAGCATCCACTCACTCGCATGGTTCCGCGGCTGCAAAGGTCCCAATAAACAATAAAAACGGCATCTAGGTGCAGAAAAATGTATTGCAATTGCAATTCCACCAGGGCAGAGAGTTGCAACAGTACAGAAGGCTGATGATGTGGCGTTGAAGCGCATAATAGAGGACAAATGCGAAAAGCGCCACAACATAAAAGTCTTGTGTGAGAGTGCAGAAATATGCAGAAGAAAGGTGCTCAAATGATGGCAAAGCGCGAATGTGTACGGATCCGGATCATTTCCTACTGCATATGTGCCATCGCTATCGGGATATAAATGTGGATTCGGTTGATCCCAAAAGGAGTGGAAATTTGTTACGCGGTCGGGCGATGAAATGCCCCCAAGAAGTGAACGGACTCAATGAGCCATGGGTGGCTGTTGGCAGTTACTTTCGATTTCAATAGATGGGATTTGAGAGATTGGAGACGAGGCTTTGAACGGTTCTTAGTTGACTTCTGAACCAATGCAATGTTCAAAATCGCAACTATGGTTGAAGTTGTCAATATTGGAATGGAATTTGCCAATGAATTTGATAAAAGATTACAGTTCTCTGATGGACCCTTATCAGTTTTTAACTCTTTAATTAGATTTCTGTTTTCCCATCCAAACCAGATTCAAACATCTACTTCAAACTGAGACTTACAGTAAGTCCATTTTTTTAATGTCATTTATGGCTTTCATGCAAAACATCGCTCGTGAAACAATTCTCCAAGCAATTCCTATGGCAGTGTTACGAAGAAATTCGTACCTTAATTTTGAATACTCATTCCAATGAACATTCCTAACAAATAAGTCTACGCTGCTGCTTGTCAATACAATAATATAACCAGTATGGAGGCGATTATCACTCGTAATGGAAGCAAATTTCTTCCCATTGTTTGTCACCGAAATTCTGATTAAAGACAATATATTTGTTGTATATCTGCTGTAAGAATCAGTCTGAAGATAATATTCAACGCCTCCTGCAACACGATTTTATTTGATTAGTGCTCTTCAGGACATTTATCAATGCAATACCCTGATAGCCTTACTTGTTTTTCTTCATCTAGAAATTCTTCTGCATTTGATTTGGTCTTAAGCGTCTCTTGTCAACTTTGTAGTCAGCTGGTTACTCACAATTACTTTAATTCTAATAATGTCCCTTTTAAATTTCCCAATGATGAGAAATGTTATAATACGATATTAGTTTTGTGAATCAATCTATCGCAAAAAATCTACATAAATATGGAAAACACCATTACGTGCACTTTCACTAGCGGCCAATCGTGAAATTGTCCCTGCATGCATCGATCAACTTTGACGACGAAGGGAAATTAGCCGTCCGCCAAGGTTCCAGAAGTACATGCTCTCAATCATCAACAAAAGAATACCCTTCCTGCCTTTGCTGTCGGACCGTTGATTGATTGGTTCGACGACGACGACGACGATGAATAAACTCCATCCTTTCCCGCAGTACATAACTGCGCGAAATGCACACAAATGGCTGAAATATAGCTTTTCCGTGCAAAGTTCTCCGATGGGCTGACTCCCCGAGGCCAATAAACCGACCACAATGTACTTATAGCATAATGGACTTTCGATTTGTGGCTGGACGGAACGGGGGTCAACCGGACCTGAAGGCCACCCGCAGTACCGGAGTTTATGATTATGCTGGGAGGGCAATGTAGTGGAGCTATGAAAGATAGAAAATTTGTTTCAAATGATTGTTCGACATTCTTCTACATAAGATATTTTTTCCAACTGGTACCTGAAATGTAGAATACCAGTGGGAAAAAATATCTGAAACAAATGACTTTTGGCATGGTCGGTTATCAGATGACTACAGATTTTGCATAATGAACAGAAGGTTATGAGTTTGATCTCTTTTTTTTAGTTTGAACTTTTTTAAGTTTGCATAGATTTTTAAAGATTTTATTTATTGGTAATTTTGTCTCACATCGCTGCACATCAGCGATTTTTGTAAATTCCATTTTTCACTACGGAGTCATGTGCTTTTGAAAGATTGCTCTGAGAGCTAAAGAATGCAATAAAAACTTTCAGTTAAAATAAACCAGGATTTCCTGCAAAAAATAATCTCCAAGAAAATCGACATGCTCTCAATATTTTGCAAGAACTTTTATAAGTAATTACTCACGATTCAGTTGGGGAAATGTTCTTCTTAACACTGATCTATTTGAATGTTTTTCACAGAAGTGGTCCCTCAAATGTTAAAATTCTTCTAATAATCATTTTCGTGTTTATCCCTTACATTTCTCCAAAAATAACCCGAAAAAAAATTCCTATAAAATTTCTAGTGATATCAGATCAGCTATTCTTTCAAGATCTTCTGCGAAAATACTCAACAATTTTCCGAGAAATTTTTTCAAAGTATATAATTAATAATTGTATCGTTGTTTCCCTTCGGATTTTGTTTAAATATTATTCCGTACAATTTACAAAAGATTCATCAAAGTATTTTCATTTACTTTATTCCTCATATCGACTCATTTGAGGAATCAAAAAGAAACTTTTCAACAGAATTGGTACAGAATTTTACAATTTATACATAATACCAACTCCTTCAAAAATGTTTTCTACTGAATCTTGTCAAAAAGCTTTCCTAAAAATCTAGCAGAATTTCTTTCTTTGAATTCTGGATTCTCCCAAATTCTGCCTCAAATCCTATAAGAATTCCACCCCACAGCGGTTCATATTCAAAAAAATCCTTGGCAAAATTACGCATTCTCAATATTTGACAAGTTTTGATCATAACAAATGTTGTAAAACATGTTTTCGGGTTGCAGACCATGTTTTGGGCATATTTACCTTGTTATGGTTTTCATAGAACAAAATTGCGGTTTTCTGTAAATTTTAATGCACTCTGCTTTTTCACAAAACGAATGTTCAAGCTAACTTAGGCATTTTTCTCCACTTGAGTCTTTATATCATTTTGTTATATAAAATCGTTCTAAATACGTTTTGGGCAATGCTCTATTTTATTCGTGAATTTATGAATTCTAGAATTCTAACCCATATAAAAAATTAAATTTTGTTGCCCTAGATCCGCAGATTCGTCGTTTGTATACTGACGATTTTGTAAATATTTGTACGTATATGACTTTATTTAAAAAAATAACAACAGATTTAGAGTTTCAGTAACGGTTACTTAATGTTTCAAAAGCGATCTCACAGAATCAGTTTCTAGTGGTTTAAGAGGCTTTCAAATGGGTTTTCCTGGCGTCAAAGGGCATCCCTGGGGTTTCAAACTTAATTTGTGGGATTCTCAGAGTTTCCCAAAAGGTTTGTTAAAATTGGCAATTGATTCTTCTAGATGAATCATAAACAACTATATTCTCAAATTAATTATCTCATGACGCGTGGTAGAGATGGATAAATTATGGGTGAAATTATGAAAACAAAATATTACGTGCTCGCTTGGGATGTGAACCCAGGACTCTTGTATGCTAGACATACGCTTTACCAACTAAACTACCGAGCCACTTGGTGACTCAATAACTCAAAAGATTACATGTTTCGAATTCAAATCCCCATGGTGGCCTTCCTCCATCTATACACTTCTCCAATACAGTTGTTGTGGAGGCGATGTGGGAATGACGGGGAATCAGATTCAACACTAAATAAATCGCTCTCACTCTGTGCGCGTGTGTATTATACATGATATGGGTTATGGGTTGGGCTGCAAAACGGTGAATCAACAGCCAGGAAGGAGCGTTTAACACAGCTCTGGTCCTCACAAGTTCCTACCTCACGCTTCCACGGGTCAAACGATGACAAAGACCGCCAGCTAAAGGTTGTGTACCGTCAAACGGGGTGATATGCAACACTTTTCAACTTCAATCAACCAAAACCATGATCTAAACATCATCTAAAAATCTAAATTCCTTTTGGAACTTTTAATGCCCGGACCACGTACAGAACGGGATGACAGAAAATTGAATCGAATTATTTTGTCATATCAAAAGTCAACAAAAAAGTTTTTTTTTTAAATGTACTTATGCGGGGTGACTTGCAACACTCAATGCTAATTTAGTTTTTGCCAACAAAATGTTGATATTTTTTATTAGTCACACTTGTTAAGTATTGTTATTCATGTATTTAAAGCATTCGAAACAGTACAAGAGCATTTTGAATACCTTTTTGCAAGAAAATAATTGATCTATTTTTGTATGGGAAAAAGATGTTTTCAATCATCAAGGTCCAATATCTTAACTGAACAATATTTGTAATGTGTGTTTGTTACTGATTGATGAATTATTACTCTTTTGATTATAAAGTAGACCTAACACAAAAGTTTTCCACTTTTATAAAACTCTAAATTGCTTGGAAATAAAGTGTTGCAAGTCACCCCGCAAAGATACATTTTTATAAAGATGATTTTTATTAAAAACTTGTTGCAACAGTTTCGTAAAATAAAATTCGTTATATTATCACTAATTAGTTATAGAAACACCAGGTAGAGTATAACTTTGTAAATTAAATCTATCTCCTGTTTTTAGGTCACGATTTTGAACCTCCATCGAGTATCATTTTCAAGACATTTTAAAGAATTATGTTTAATGTATAAAAATATTTATGATAACAGCTTTAATAGTGACTCTTACTAGAATTGTCAGTCAAACGTATTGAAGCACCGATTTGAAACGAATTTTCTTTTGAAATTTGTGTTTTATAGTGAAACTAGCTAACCCGACGTGGCTAGCCACGTTTTAATAAAATTTTAAAGCGAAAAGCTACGTATAATCTATCAAATCGCTTAATACTGATGACCACAAAATCGCCTAACTTTATGCACTGGCCATACTCCATCGAGCACGTGGCCTCAATGCTGTTGTAGTGTTCTGATCAGAAATAATTATAGCTATGTATGCTGTTGTACTGTTCCATGTGTTGTGAAATATTTCAATAGTTCCAGAAGATTCTATGAATTAGAGAGTAGAATCTAACCAAAAATTCTAGCATATTCTCCCGAATCGCTGATGTCATTGTCATTTTTCAAAATCTCAGTTGTGGTGAAAAGACCATCGACACAGGGATATATCGAGTCATGGAACAGGAATGTTGTGGAAAGCTTTTTTAAGGGATCATCATAGAAAGCATATAATTTTGTTTGTTCCATCAATTGATATCGAGTCATTGAAGATCGACTCATAGAGCTTTCACTGCAAATTAAATAAATTAAATTAATAAAATTCGAATATTTGGCGCACCTTTATCTCATTCATGTTTATCTTGCTTTTACATATGTCGATCTCGTTTTTAACCTGAGTTGGAAATGGAGGAACCCGTTTCACATTTTCAATTCCAACCCGATTCAAGTTCGACCGAATTACAATTTGCTTGAAGTTGATTCCCTAAACTGACGACAATGATGAAGGGCTCGAGAATATTCTACGAATTGGAATGAACAATGTTCCAGAGAATCCAGAGTATTCTGTCACAAAGCTATTGTAGTGCTCCACAATTTGCAATTGTAATGTTCTAATATTAAAATTGGCCGTTGTAGTGCTCTTAAATTGCTTTTGTTGTGCTCAATGAATCTTTTCGATGAAAAATTTCAAAGCGTTACTGACAGACAGACAACTCTGGGATTTTATACATATGATTTAGTTGTAAATTACAATGTGTTGCAAGTCACCCCGTTTGACGGTACTTAGCTGGTAGTGCATCCTGGGCACTGCTGTCCTTCTGACATCGATTAGATTAAGGTGGTACGTCTCGAGCGTCTGTTTACCAGGAGGTGCTGCTCAAACAGCGTTTGTTCTGGTATCCAGCGGCTGAGCAAGAAATGCTGAATCACGCACAGCTAAATCCAAGGTGATAGTCCCATCAGCGTGATCGTCTTAGTGTTAGTTGGGACGTTAAACAGAGCTGGCACGATGGCGCTTCGGCGAGACAGGAGTGTTGGCGTAGGCCCAATAAGCCACCCGTAAAAAAAAACCTCATTGCGAATAACATAGGAAATAATACGACCCGGAACAATCGGCAAAGACCCACGCGACGAAATAAGGATTACGATTGGAAACTTGGAACATGGAACTGCAAGTCATTTGGTTTCGCAGGTTGCGACAGGATAATCTATGACGAACTACAAACGAATATAGTTTTGGACCACCAACTAGTTGCTGTATGCATGCACTCAAAACTTTTGGCGGTGACCAACTCGCGTACAAGCCGAACGGGACTCAGAAGTAGCCCAAGAATGCGCGCAGCAGTTGAAAGTGGCCCTACCAACGCAAGAGCAGCTTGGCACCGTCACTCTTGAAGATGGCTGGAGGCACATCAGATCCGCCATATGTAGCACCGCAACAGCAGCACTAGGTCCAGCGGCCCTGAATCATCGAAACGACTGGTACGACGGCGAATAGAGTACTGTGCGGCTTATTTTTCGAATGTACTCATAACCAAAAATCCGTGTACTCTTCTGAATTCAAATCACACAAAATGAGAAGCCTCAAATTTTGAGCTACAAACATTAAGATTTAGAGGTGGCTCAAGCGACTTGAAGGTGAATATTTAAGTTACGAAATATGACCTTCTGCGAAGACTTCATAATTATGTTATTTTCTAATTAATTGAAGCCGTTATTCTCTTTAAAATAAATTATTGAGAAATTTGTAGATTATCAAATTTGTCTAAAATCAAAACTAGTTTTAGCTAAAGATTATTTATTTTACCCAACTATTTTGCAAGAGGGTAAAACCCCTTTGAATGATCTCCTTTCGAAATCTTTCTCATTAGTTAAAAGTCGTTTTCTCTAAATTTTTGCTCTTTTTACTTAAAAAATCATTTTTGTTTGACCATAACTGCATTAAAACTCATCCGATTCCAGATCTTTTTGCATACTTTCGACGATGATTTTGTTGTTAATAAACCGTAAACAAAATAAAATCAATTAAAAATAGTTTTTATTTACTTATTCAACAAAAACTACCCAAAAATGGACTGTTTAACTGCAGTTTATGAAGCATCTTGTTTAACAACAAGTATTATACACATATATTTTTTAAAGATCTTGAGAATATGTTTTTTATAAAATTTATGACAAATTGCTTCTTTGATATTTTTGAATGTTTGAAACATGAGAAAACCCAGTTTCAACTTAGATATAAACGTTTAACTGACAAAAATAAAATTATAGTATTTTTCATAGAAAATTCATATATTTGAGCAGTTTCAAAACTTTTTTATTTTTTTAGTGAGTTGATAGCTAATACTCGTAGAAATCGGACCTGTTCTGAAATTCTCCCGTGCAATATCTGCAAATATGAGTGTTATTCGAAAAAACACTTTGGTGGTAGATTTTTATGTTCTTCCATCGCGACCAGATGTTGCTGAAGTGCAGCATTTTCTGGAACACGAAATAAAATTGAGTCTTTCTGATGCCGAGAGTATCCAGCTGCATAATACCCGAAAATGTGTTTGGTAATTTCATGACGCAGTTTGGGGAAGTGCTTTCAATGCAAAGCGAACGTTGGAGTCACTATTTTCCCGGATTACCGAATGGGGTTCGAGTACTACAAATGAGAATAAAACATCCTATTCCATCATTCCTAACGATCGCCAATGAGGTCTGTTACGTGGAGCACCCGAACCAGATCAAAACCTGCAAGCGGTGTACCCGAGCGGTAATGGATCACATACTGGTTGTGATACCGATCTGCCTGTTGTTTCAATTAAGATAAAAAGCAATAATCGGCCTCGTTAAGCCTCCGGGAGTTTGGGCCTTCTAAATAAACGGTTTAAAAAATAACATTTTTTTAATTGATTTATTGTACCACAGTTTAGACACTACTAAATTTTCTTCAAACGCATGTATGAAGAATTGAAATCAGTTAAGTATTCATGAATTTATGCTCAAAAAATACGATTTTTTAGTTGAAGGAGGTAAAATTTAGAGAAAACGACTCTTAACTAAGACTGATTTTAGACTAATCCGATATTTCACAAACTTTTTTTTAAATTTATTGTTAAAGAGAGCTTCAAAGTTATTAAAAAATAACGAAGTTATTAAGGCATCACTGAAGGTAATTTTTCTTTACTTGAAAATGTATATTCAATTCGCTTACGCCACCTCCAAATCTCAATATTTTTGGCTCAAAATTTGTGGTTTCCCCTTATAGATGAGTTGAATTCAGAAGAGCGCACGAATTTTTGGTTTTGAAAACTTTCGAAAAATAAGCCACACCCTACTGAAGAGATAACTGTAGATTGTCTCGGAAGATTTTTTTGTAAAATTCCTTGAGAAATCTTCGAAGTAATTCCTGGAGAAATCACAGGAAGAATCTCTGGAGAAATTTCTGAAGATATATCGGAAGGAATACTTGAAGTTATTTCTTGGGGTGAACTGGTCTTCTTAATCATAGGTACGAAACGTGAATGATGGCTAAGGGGGAGGGGTTAATTTTTGGCGTTCTGACTCTGTTCAAAAAAAAAAAAAAAAGAGTGTAGATCTGAAAAGAAATAATATACATGATGAATTTGTAAAAATAAATGTTGGTTGGTTGGTTTGACTTTATTAACGAGATTTTTAGCCCTGGGCTAGTTCATCTCGGGACCAACGGCTTTACTTCCCTTCCGAAGGAAGTCGTCACTATAACTTTTTACGTCATAAGTGACTATGTCGGGGATGGGATTCGATCCCAGGTCCTCGGCGTGAGAGGCGAGTGTTCTAACCACTACACCAGGTCCGTCCCCAAAAAAAAAAAAAAAAAAATGTTAAATTGTTTTGAAAATGATTCTGAAGCTTCCTCCCTGGTATAATACCAATGAGTTACATAGAATATCCAATGTTGAAACATTGGAACAAATGTCAAATAAAATAATTAATAATTTCAGGCAAAAATCGTTACAATCTTCTTTTGCCACGTTTAAAACGTTATATATTTATGTTAAGTTGGGGCCCAGATAGCCGTAGCGGTAAACGCGCAGCTATTCAGGATGACCATGCTGAGGGTTGTGGGTTCAAATCCCGCTGGTCGTGGATCTTTTCGTAATGGATTTCCCGATTCCCAGGGCATAGAGTATCTTCGTACCTGCCACACGATATACACATGCAAAAATTGTTAATCGGCAAAGAAAGCTCTCAGTTAATAACTGTGGAAGTGCTCATAAGAACACTAAGCTGAGAAGCAGGCTTTGTCCCAGTTAGGACGTAACGCCAGAAAGAAGAAGATTTATGTTAAGTTAGGTTAATTGAATTCAAAGCGTTTTTTTCTTTTTTCTTATAAGCAGATGAAATCATCTCACCTGCAAAAAATCTGAACTGCTAAGGCAAATGAAATGTAATATGTTGTTAACAAAATGTTAATAAAATCTTAAATTCGTTTTACCAAATAAGGATGATAGTGTAGTCTAATAATACAGAACACCTAGATATAAGAAATTAATGTAATGTTTGGAATGATACTAAAAAGAAATTAAAAGAAAAATGTTTTATTGTTTCTTCTGAAATTTCCTAAATTTTGACGGATTCGCTTTTGAACCATTTTGACGGTCTTAATTTACCCAACTTCAAAGATTCTACCCCATTACCCCGAATCCCATTACCCCGAATGCCATTAACCCGAACGCCATTACCCCGAATTCCAAAACCCAGAATGATCCATCACCCCGAATGACATTACCCCGAATTCCAATATCATGGGGAAATGTCATCAATATCATCATGTGAAGATAATTGTAAATTCGGGGAAAAAGCATTCGGGGTGATGGAATTCGGGGTAATGGTACATTGGGGGTAATGGAATTCGGGGTGGTGGCATTCTGGGAAATGGCATTCGGGGTAATGGGGTAGAATCAACTTCAAAGCTCTGTTTCGAAATAAATCGAGAGTGAAAACAAACGAACACATTTCCTTCGCGTTCTTCCCCAATCCCCCTAGATACAAAATGATGGTTCCCATGACCACATTGCAAGGCGGCATTCGAGGCGGAATACGCTCACAGCTAATGATGATGCATTGACGCTTCTGCAGCCGCCAATCCATCTCACCTAAGGTACTTTTCCCATCGTTTGCAAGATTTTTACGGTTCTTTGCACGAGGGCCTTAGGAAGGCTGCTGCTTGTGGCAGTGATGATGATGACGTTGATGGACCACAAATCATCAACCGGAAAGGGTCAACAACGTGCGAAGGGTGAATGAGGCGCTTTGGCGGTTGTGTTGTACTGTTGCTTTTTGTTCAGACCGGATGATAAACGCCGCCTGTGGCAGCGTCAATAAAGTTGTTGTCACTGTGTAATGGGATGAAGGATCCTCGTAAACATAGTGGGAAATAGGAAAATTTAAAAAAGGGAAATTAGTGTGTGACTTGCTTTTCAGAGAACATTGCATAAACTGCGAAGTTTGAACCAAAAATGTTAAAAAAAAAAGTTTTGAAGATGATCGAAATATAATATAAAAACTAAGGTAAAGTTTACCTAACTGTATCATTTTTCAACTAACTTTAAACAATTTCAGAGGCTCAAGAAGTGAGTGGGACAGATACGATAGTAGATAAAATAAAGTAGATAATAGTTCCATGAAAAATATTTGAAAAGGTTTGTCTTGACTTTGTTTAGCGTACTTAAGAACTTTTGGTTTTGAGAACTTTTCGAAAAGTAAGCCGCACCCTAATAATAAGGAAAAAAAGTGTTGGCAAAAGTGCATAGATTTGCAGTGATAAATCAAAACGGGATGCGTGCGCATTTGGCATCCACAACGTTCGACGAACTCTCAAAAGACGGAAGGCAGGCGTTTTCTCCGCATGCGGTTCCCATATGTCTCTGACAAATTTTTTAGCATAACTTGCAGCATATTTTTTGCGGCACGGCCACCATAAAAACAAAGCGTTTTACGGGTCGAATGGAGCGGGTTTTCTAATTTTATCACACGCTTCTTCCTCTGTGATTTGTTCGTTTTTTTGCGTTGCGAGCCTAAAAGATCATCTAACGAGCCTAGGTGAGCTCTGCTCATATGTGTACACATTCACTCGCTCGCTCTCGCTGCATATCTAATCTCAAGTGAAAAGTTAACCTTAAAAACGACGGCTGCAGTAATAAAGGTAAATAAAATTTATTATACAACTCTCACTCTTCCAAGTCGGGCAGGCAGGCAGGCGGTTCCTCCAAATGACGTCTGCTACTAGCTGGAAGCCCTCTGTCAGTAGTGGGTTGAAGTTGATGGGTCCCTATTGCTTCTGGAGGCGATGGGAAAAGGCAACCGCAGAAAACGTTTCCAAGCTGTGCTCGATAGGTGAATGCAAGGCAAATTCTTTAACCCTTTGACTGTGTCAATATGAACTCAGATCAGCGGTAAAGGCTCGAACATATTTGTTACTGAATTTTTTTAGAAGTATTTCGCTGTCGGTGTCATTTTATCTATTTTTTTTGTTAACATCCAAACAAATAACATTAAACCAACCATTTCTAGCCACAATTTGTTTGTAGCCGTATTTTTTCATCCCACGTTCCAAGTGGCATCTCTTAATGTCCTTCTAAATTGAATAAAAATGTCTATCAAGGATTCTATTAGTAGCTCCTCTAGGGATCAGGAGTTATTCTAAGGATTTAATCACTAGTTCGTCCAGCGTATTGCCATCAAGTGAACTTCTAAAGATTATATCATGAATTCCACCATGGATTTTATGAGGAGTTCCTTTAGGGGTTCCATCAAAAGTCTTCTGGGGATTCTTTCGGAAGTTGCCCTAAGGATTCCATCAGAAGTTCTTCTGGGAATTTCATCTGACGTCCTTTTAGGGATTCCATCAGGAGTTCGTTCAAAGATTTCATATGGAATTTCTTCAGGGATTCCATCAGGAATTTCTTGCCATTCCAACTGGAACTCTTCTAGATTCCATCAGAAGTTGCTTGAGGGATTCTATCAGGAGTTCCCTCAATGGTCACCTTGTAATGCCTCCAGAGATTTTATCGGGAGTTCCTCCAGGAATTGCATCAGGATTTCTTTTAGGGAATTTCATAATGAGTTCCTCCAGGTAATCCATAATCCTCCAGGAGTCTAGCTATCTGAAATATCCTCAGAGATTATTACGGGAGCTCATCAATGAATTCTATCAGGATTTCGTTTAGGGAATTTATAAAAAGTTCCTTCAGAGATTCCATCAAGAGTTCTTTAAGGACCATTTACTGCAATTTCTCCAGCGACTTAATGTGGAGTTCCTAAAGGGATTCCATTAAGACATTCTTGTGGTAGCTAGAGTCGATGAATTGAATAATCGATATAATGAACAATACTCATTATTACTTCTTACATTTATTTGAGCGTGTAAGAATTGTCTTAGCGTGTTTGTCCAGATATAGTCATTATATCGCATTAATATTTTGAGCGTGCACAAATGACAGCTCGAGGGAGAACAAGCGCGAAAGTGGATTGACAGTTTGTCGCGTGAAAAAGAAGTCAGTTTAGTGAAGGATTTTGTGGCGAACGGATGTGTTGTTTTGCACCCAACACATAAGTTCGGCTGATGGCGGAATCGGCCAAAAGTTAAGTGAGATGGTGGTTCCGGATACTACAATGGCGCAGTTGGAACCGAAGCGCTTCCATGAGATTTATTCAATTCTGAAGTAGGTTTGTATTCTTGCAGCAATGTTTTGAAAAGTTGTTTTGACAACAATGCAAAACAGGTGTTTATACTGAACCGAAATTAAGTGCAGAAAGCGATGGAAAAATGCATCCTTGGTAGGTCTTCCTGACGAACAGGTAGTAGAGTAGGCCAAGATGCGAGAAAAATTGTTCATTTTTTCAATGATTTTACCGAAATAAAGTGTCCCCAGTAGGCTCCCTGACGGAAGGGCAGTGGAGTAGGCTGGCGGATAAATAGAACCAATTATTATACTAAAGGAAAGTGTCCCCAGTAGGCTCCCTGACGGAAGGGCAGAGGAGTAGGCTGGCGGATAAATATTAACAATTCCCATATTAAAGAAAAATGTCCCCAGTAGGCTCAACTGACGGAAGGCAGTGGAGTAGGCTGGTACATAAAATAGAATTTTAAAGAAAACGATGATGATGATGATGATGAGATGATGATGATGATGATGATGATGATGATGATGATGAATGATGATGAATGATGATGATGATGATGATGATGATGATGATGATGATGATGATGATGATGATGATGATGATGATGATGATGGATGATGATGATGATGATGATGATGATGATGATGATGATGATGATGATGATGATGAGATGATGATGATGATGATGATGATGATGATGATGATGATGATGATGATGATGATGATGATGATGATGATGATGATGATGATGATGATGATGATGATGATGATGATGATGATGATGATGATGATGATGATGATGATGATGATGATGATGATGATGATGATGATGATGATGATGATGATGATGATGATGATGATGATGATGATGATGATGATGATGATGATGATGATGATGATGATGATGATGATGATGATGATGATGATGATGATGATGATGATGATGATGATGATGATGATGATGATGATGATGATGATGATGATGATGATGATGATGATGATGATGATGATGATGATGATGATGATGATGATGATGATGATGATGATGATGATGATGATGATGATGATGATGATGATGATGATGATGATGATGATGATGATGATGATGATGATGATGATGATGATGATGATGATGATGATGATGATGATGATGATGATGATGATGATGATGATGATGATGATGATGATGATGATGATGATGATGATGATGATGATGATGATGATGATGATGATGATGATGATGATGATGATGATGATGATGATGATGATGATGATGATGATGATGATGATGATGATGATGATGATGATGATGATGATGATGATGATGATGATGATGATGATGATGATGATGATGATGATGATGATGATGATGATGATGATGATGATGATGATGATGATGATGATGATGATGATGATGATGATGATGATGATGATGATGATGATGATGATGATGATGATGATGATGATGATGATGATGATGATGATGATGATGATGATGATGATGATGATGATGATGATGATGATGATGATGATGATGATGATGATGATGATGATGATGATGATGATGATGATGATGATGATGATGATGATGATGATGATGATGATGATGATGATGATGATGATGATGATGATGATGATGATGATGATGATGATGATGATGATGATGATGATGATGATGATGATGATGATGATGATAGATGATGATGATGATGAGATGATGATGATGATGATGATGATATGATGATGATGATGATTGATGATGATGATGATGATGATGATGATGATGATGATGATGATGATGATGATGATGATGATGATGATGATGATGATGATGATGATGATGATGATGATGATGATGATGGATGATATGATGATTGATGATGATGATGATGATGATGATGATGATGATGATGATGATGATGATGATGATGATGATTGATGATGATGATGATGATGATGATGATGATGATGATGATGATGATGATTGATGATGAGTTGATGATGATGATGATGATGATGATGATGGATGATGATGATGATGATGATGATGATGATGATGATGATTGATGATGATGATGATGATGATGATGATGATTGATGATGATGATGCATGATGATGATGATGATGATGATGATGATGATGATGATGATGATGATGATAAGATGATGATGATGATGATGATGATGATGATAGAGATGATACTTTCACCGCTCCGTTGTATGGAGAGTCAAAGAGACTTAAGGCGAAGCAGGCCGTAATTGAAATTTGTACATGTCGTTGATGATTGTTGCAGAATCATGTTACAATTTCGAGTTAAAGAATATCAATTGGTATTGCAGTGATGTACAGTGATACCTCCATGAGTCGATGTTCCATGACTCGATATCAACTCATGGAACCATACTAAAAACAAAATTTCATGGCTACTATGAAGGTCCCTAGAAGCAGCTTTCCAAAGGATTGCTGTTCCATGACTCGATATTTCCATGAGTCGATGGTCCCTTCAATATCGACTCATGGAGGTTTCACTGTAGCTGAAAGAGTATCAGCATACTTTCTGAATGTAAGCACATATTGTGATCCATTTTCGTATCAATATTAACTATGGCGTCAAATCAAAACAAAACACTACTTGAGTCGATTTTATACTGGTACAAAAACGTCGCAAATAACTGAATAAAACAGCTTTTCATTTTGTAATCAAATTGTTGCTGGAAATAATAGGAACTACTTAGTTTTAGAATTTGAGCTGATTGTATGCAAAATTTAAAAAAAATTGTTAAAAGTTCATTCATTTTAAAACAGTTTTAGAAGATAGGTTGTTTTTCTTCTTAAATAATTTTCTTAAAACCGTATGAAAGTGACTTTCGTCGATTTGAAAAAGTAATCGAGAAATAGAGTAGACAAGAAGGCGGATGTGGTAGCTAGAGTCGGTGAATTGAATAATCGATATAATGAACAATACTCATTATTACTTCTTACATTTATTTGAGCGTGTAAGAATTGTCTTAGCGTGTTTGTCCAGATATAGTCATTATATCGCATTAATATTTTGAGCGTGCACAAATGACAGCTCGAGGGAGAACAAGCGCGAAAGTGGATTGAGAGTTTGTCGCGTGAAAAAGAAGTCAGTTTAGTGAAGGATTTTGTGGCGAACGGATGTGTTGTTTTGCACCCAACACATAAGTTCGGCTGATGGCGGAATCGGCCAAAAGTTAAGTGAGATGGTGGTTCCGGATACTACAATTCTTTAGAGGATACAGCTGGAATTTCTCCAGGGGATACAGCGGAAGTTCTTCTGCGGATTACAGCAGGAGTTCATCTGGCGATTTCATCAGAAGTTCCTCCTGGGGTTCTATCGAGAGTTCCTTCAGAGATTCCACCTAGAATTTCTTCAAAGATTATATCTGTAGTTCCTGCAGAAGATATATCAGGAGTTCCTCACGAAATTGCATCAGAATTTCTTTTAGGGTTTCATAAGGAGTTCATTCAGAAACTTTAACGGGAATTCTTCTAGGGACTTCATCTGGAGTTTCCAAAGGGATTCCATTAAAACTTTCTCTAGAGATTACATCAGGCGTTCGTTCAGAGATTCCACCTGGAACTCCCCCCAGGGATTCTATCAAGACTTTCTCCCGGGATACCAACAGGAGTTCCTCTAAATCTTTGATTAGGAGTTTTTCTAGGGATTTAACCAGGAGTTCTTCCAATGATTCCACCAGGAGTTTCTCTAGGAATAACCTGAGGAATTCCTCCAGGAATTCCATCAGGAGTTCCTTAATAGATGCTATCAGAAGAACCTTTAGGGATTCCATCAAGGGTTTTTCAGGGGATTTCATCGGGAGTTCCTTCAGGGATTTCAACAAGTGTTACTTACGGTAAATTTACAGGAATTTCTCCAGGGACTTCATCTGGAGTTTCTGAAAGGATTCCATTAAGATTTCCTCTAGAGATTACATCATATGTTCCTTCAAAGATCCCACCTGCAACTCCTCCAGGAGCTACAGCAGAAGTTCTTCTGGGGATTACATTAGAAGCTCTTTTAGGGATCTCTTCAAGAGTTCCTCCAGCAACTCCGTAAGGAGTCTCTTTAGATATTTCATCTGGAATTTCTGTAGGGATACCAACAGGAATTCCTCTAAATATTTTAACAAGTTTTTCTAGGGACTTAATCAGGAGTTCTTCCAATAATTCCACCAGGAGTTTTTTTTAGGAATAAAGGTATTCTTCCAGGAATTCCATCAGGAGTTCCTAAATGGATGCTATCAGAAGAACCTTAGGTATTCCATCAGGGGTTCTTCAGAGGATTTCATCAGGAGTTCCTCCAGGGATTCCAACAAGAGTTCTTTAAAGAATATTTACAGGAATTCCTCCAGCGACATCATCTGGAGTTTTCAAAGGGATTCCATTTGGACTTCCTCTAGAGCAGGATTTCCTCTAAGTCTTTGAAAAGGAATTCTTCTAGGGATTTCAACAGGAGTTCCTCCAACGATTCCACCAAGAGTTTCTTTAGGAAAACCTTCAGGAATTCCTTCAGGGATTCCATCAGGAGTTTCTAAATAGATGCTATCAGAAGAACCTTTAGGGATTTCATCAGAAGTTCTTCTGGGGATTTTAACAATCCAATCCAAATCCATCCAAATCCAATCCAAATCCAATCCAATCCAAATCCAATCCAAATCCAATCCAATCCAATCCAAATCCAAATCCAATCCAAATCCAAATCCAATCCCAAATCCAAATCCAATCCAAATCAATCCAATACAAATCCAATCCAAATCCAATCAAATCCAATCCAAATCCAATCCAAATCCAATCCAAATCCAAATCCAACCATCCAATCCATCCAAATCCAATCCAAATCCAATCCAAATCAATCCAAATCAATCCAAAATCCAATCCAAATCCAATCCAAATCCAATCCAAAATCCAATCCAAATCCAATCCAAATCCAATCCAAATCCCAATCCAAATCCAATCCAAATCCAATCCAATCCAATCCAAATCCAATCCAAATCCAATCCAATCCAAATCCAATCCAAATCCAATCCAAATCCAATCCAACAAATCCAATCCAAATCCAATCCAAATCCAATCCAAATCCAATCCAATCCAAATCCAATCCAAATCCAATCCAAATCCAATCCAAATCCAATCCAAATCCAATCCAAATCCAATCCAAATCCAATCCAAATCCAATCCAAATCCAATCCAAATCCAATCCAAATCCAATCCAAATCCAATCCAAATCCAATCCAAATCCAATCCAAATCCAATCCAAATCCAATCCAAATCCAATCCAAATCCAATCCAAATCCAATCCAAATCCAATCCAAATCCAATCCAAATCCAATCCAAATCCAATCCAAATCCAATCCAAATCCAATCCAAATCCAATCCAAATCCAATCCAAATCCAATCCAAATCCAATCCAATCCAATCCAAATCCAATCCAAATCCAATCCAAATCCAATCCAAATCCAATCCAAATCCAATCCAAATCCAATCCAAATCCAATCCAAATCCAATCCAAATCCAATCCAAATCCAATCCAAATCCAATCCAAATCCAATCCAAATCCAATCCAAATCCAATCCAAATCCAATCCAAATCCAATCCAATCCAAATCCAATCCAAATCCAATCCAAATCCAATCCAAATCCAATCCAAATCCAATCCAAATCCAATCCAAATCCAATCCAAATCCAATCCAAATCCAATCCAAATCCAATCCAAATCCAATCCAAATCCAATCCAAATCCAATCCAAATCCAATCCAAATCCAATCCAAATCCAATCCAAATCCAATCCAAATCCAATCAAATCCAATCCAAATCCAATCCAAATCCAATCCAAATCCAATCCAAATCCAATCCAAATCCAATCCAAATCCAATCCAAATCCAATCCAAATCCAAATCCAATCCAAATCCAATCCAAATCCAATCCAAATCCAATCCAAATCCAATCCAATCCAATCCAAATCCAATCCAAATCCAATCCAAATCCAATCCAAATCCAATCCAAATCCAATCCAAATCCAATCCAAATCCAATCCAAATCCAATCCAAATCCAATCCAAATCCAATCCAAATCCAATCCAAATCCAATCCAAATCCAATCCAAATCCAATCCAATCCAATCCAATCCAATCCAAATCCAATCCAAATCCAATCCAAATCCAATCCAAATCCAATCCAAATCCAATCCAAATCCAATCCAAATCCAATCCAAATCCAATCCAAATCCAATCCAAATCCCAATCCAAATCCAATCCAAATCCAATCCAAAATCCAATCCAAATCCAATCCAAATCCAATCCAAATCCAATCCAAATCAACCAATCCAATCCAATGCCAAATCCAATCCAAATCCAATCCAAATCCAATCCAAATCCAATCCAAATCCAATCAAATCCAAATCCAATCCAAATCCATCCAAATCCAATCCAAATCCAATCCAAATCCAATCCAAATCCAATCCAAATCCAATCCAAATCCAATCCAAATCCAATCCAAATCCAATCCAAATCCAATCCAAATCCAATCCAAATCCAATCCAAATCCAATCCAAATCCAATCCAAATCCAATCCAAATCCAATCCAAATCCAATCCAAATCCAATCCAAATCCAATCCAAATCCAATCCAAATCCAATCCAATCCAATCCAATCCAAATCCAATCCAAATCCAATCCAAATCCAATCCAAATCCAATCCAAATCCAATCCAAATCCAATCCAAATCCAATCCAAATCCAATCCAAATCCAATCCAAATCCAATCCAAATCCAATCCAAATCCAATCCAAATCCAATCCAATCCAAATCCAATCCAAATCCAATCCAAATCCAATCCAAATCCAATCCAAATCCAATCCAAATCCAATCCAAATCCAATCCAAATCCAATCCAAATCCAATCCAAATCCAATCCAAATCCAATCCAAATCCAATCCAAATCCAATCCAAATCCAATCCAAATCCAATCCAAATCCAATCCAAATCCAATCCAAATCCAATCCAAATCCAATCCAAATCCAATCCAAATCCAATCCAAATCCAATCCAAATCCAATCCAAATCCAATCCAAATCCAATCCAAATCCAAAATCCAATCCAAATCCAATGCAAATCCAATCCAAATTCATTTTAATTCTTTCAGGTTCTACGGATTCCTCCCGATTTTTTTCAAAGGATTCTACCAAAGTTTTCTTTCAGGGGTTTCTCTAGAAAATTCTTAAAGGGACTTTTCCAGGAATTTTTCAAGGGCGCCTTTCCGGAATTCCTCAAGGGATTTCTTCAGGATTTCCCCCAAAATTTCTCAAAGAAATAATCCAAGAATTTCTCCCGGAATATCTCCATGAATTATTGAGGATTATCAGAATTTTTTCCAGGGATTTTACCAGAAACTTCCTATAAAGATTTCACCTTTTAAATTTGAGAAAAGAGATTTTTTCCAGAATTTATTAAAGGATTCCTCTCAAAATTCAACAAGCAGCCTACCAAAAATCATCAATAAAATCCTACACACTTAAATTAGAATGACGAATCTCGGCTAATTTTAACCGAGATCCGCACAGCCGATAAGTCGGCAAACAAATTCCCTGGGATCTCGGTAAATAAAGCCGGGTATCAGTAAATCGTGCTTTGTTGCTAAGCAACTGGACAAATTATTAGCTGAGTCTCGGTTAAAATCGGAAAACCGAGATTCGCATAGCCGAGCTTGTGAAAAAAATCTAAGTGTGTTCTATAATTTCGCAAGGGTTTTCTCCTCAAATTTTTCCAGGGATTCTCGGGGGTTATCAGGAATTCCTCCAGAGATTTTATCAGAAATTCCTCTAAAATATTTCACCAGAAATTGGGGAATCCACCAGTATTTTTTCAAAAATTCGGTCTAACCAACAATTCAAAATCTTCTCAAAGATTCTTCCAGAAAATGCTTGAAAAAAAAAATTCCAGGGATTCCGCCAAGATGTTTTCCAAGGATACCACAAGCATTTTCTCCAGGAATTCGACCACAATTTCCAATAAGATTTTACCAGTAATTCTATCAAAGGCTTCATCAGTATTTTCTCGATCTATTTAACTAGTGATTTTTTAAGGGAGGAGTTTTTTTTAAGAGTTATTTCATGGTAAGCACTGGTAATTTCACCAGAAAAAATCCATGAAGTCTACAAGATACAGTTAACTCTCCCTTACTCGATATTCCGTATCTCGATATCGAGTTAGAGAACCATAGTAAAAGTTGGTTTTCATGGCTAACTTGATGGTCCCTTGGATCGCAGTTGCACTGGATTTGTGTTCTGTAACTCGATACCTCCCTAACTCGATGGTCCCTTCAATATCGAGTAAGGGAGAGATAACTGTAGTTTAATTCAACAAGAAAATCTTCCTTACTCCACACTGGGTTTCTTGGTGGATTCTTTGGAGAATTTCCTGCAAGAAATACCGAAAAGGAATTCCTGGAAGAATTGACAAATTAATTGCTTTAAGAGTCCTTGGAGGAATTCCTGGTTCTGAAGAAATAGAAGGAGGAATATTTTGTAGGTTCCCTTCAGGGATACCAGGAGGAATCTTTGATGAAAGCCCTAGAAGTAGCCCCGGAGGATTACCATCAGGAATCTCTCCAAAAAACTTCCTGTTGAAATCCCTTGGAGAAAGTTTGGGTTAAGTCTTTTGCAGTATTTCTAGAGAAATCCCTGAAGGTTTCCTAGTGGAATCTTTTGAGGAATTCTTAGTTGAATATCGGCAAAAATCGCTCGTTAAATTTTTGAAGAAATTCTGAGTTAGAATACCTCAAATAAATCTCTGCAGGTATTTCTGAAGAAATTTTTGAAGGCACTTCTAGAGAAAATCGTTTAAGAAACCCTGAAGCAATCCCTGGAAGAAGGGTTGGATTAATCGCCATAGGATTTTCTGGGGAAATCTGTACAGGAATTCCTAGGGAAATAACTAGAAGAGTCAATGTCAAATTTTTGATAGGAGAAATTCCAGCTGGGAATTCCTGATGGAATTTCAAAGTCAATTTTACACCGTCTTCAGCCAAAGGCTGCACAGACTGAACAATCACGAACATTAGGCAACCGACAACACGTAACATCCAGTAGCCCAGTGATATTTTTTTCGTTTTGTCACGGACTGGAGCGAGAATCGAACCCACGCCTCATGGCATTCACAATACGCCTAAAGGGCTGACGCCGCTAATCGCACGGCCACGAAGCCCACATTGGTTAGCGAATAGAACCATTGAAGAATCTGTTAAGGAATTCCTGAAGTTATCGCTGGAGGACATGTTAAACAAATGTCTGGAGGAATGTTTTGATGAAATTGTTGAAGAAAGCTAAAATTATTAAGAAGAATCGCTGCAGAAATTCCTGGTGGAAATGAAGGAGGAATTCTAGAAAAAAGCCATGGAAAAGGTCCTGGTTAAGGTGAAGATGAATCGAAGCCAAATCTCAAATTACAAATCTGGAGATCCAAACATCTGCTCATTTTGAAAACTTAATCGATTGTTCACTAGCTGGTGGTGACCAATCGATTAAGTTTTCAGCTCAAACGGGTGTTCGGTTCTTCAGATTTTTGCTTTCGAAAATTTGAAGTTTGGCTTCGGTTCATATCTTCATATCATACCATATATTCATATCATACCTTGAATACGGAAGAATCAGTGGAGGAAATCCTGAATAATTTGTTGAGGAACCTTTGGAGAAATATCTGAAAGAATGCCTGCATAGTTTCCTAAAGGTATGCCTGAAGGATTTTCCCCGAAGGAATTTCTGGATTTTTAGAGAAACTAATAATAAAATTCCTGGTAGAACCCCAAATTATTTTTGTTAGATCCCTATTATAATCCATTAATCCCAGGAAAAACGCCAAAGTAGAATAACTTGAGGAACCCAGTGAAAGATTTTGAATAGAATGTTTGTAAAGTTCCCACAGCCATTCCCATATCGATGGCTGGTCAGGATAATCCCCGACAGAGACAAAAACAGAGATGCTGGAACACTTCGTGCGAATTATAATTGCAATTTCTCATCAAATATTAATTTCTTATGGTACTTGAAGTCGAAAAGTTCTGCTCTTCCTTTCTATGATTATAGCCAAAAATCGTAGAAATATTACCCCCACCACCACAGAATTAAAAAAAATACAATCACATATCCACTAGACTTTTTGAGATCATTCAAAACATGCCTAGAAATGTAATGTTGCTGCGAAAGCTGTAAGAAACTTAAACAGATAACGATTCTTTTTATGGTTCCTGGTGTGCAAAACTACAATGTCACAATGGCATAGGGGTGAGAATGTTCTGATTTCAATAACTGTGCAGATGCAGAGGTATTCTAGGTCTCCAGCGAAAATGGTTATCTAACTAACATTTCTTACTTTCCGCGACGACCGAAAGGACGTGGCCGGCGTTTTATTGACTTTCAAATTTTAAGCTCTCGATTTGTGAACATTGAAAATGGTGAGCATTGAAACATTGAAAATGGTGAGCCTCATTCGTTGAATCTCTGTGCAAATTTGATTACTCTGGTCAATCACGGACTTGCAACTACGAATTGTATGGTCATGTTCATACTCATGCTCAATACAACCTCAAGGCACTGGCACCGTAACTTTTCTTTGGCACATACAGAAGGTTAAGGGTGCCGTGTCTTGGGAGAAGCAGGAAATCTTTCAGCTCCAAGGCAATTTGTGCATTGAGTGACTTCTTCGTAGAAGCCAGCCTCACCGATTGGTTGCTTGGTGTCGACTTGCGCGCGCCTAAGGGACATACGATGCAGGTCACAGAAAAAAGCCTCTAATCCCCCTCACTCGGTGGCGAAGGGAATCCCGTTGCCAAGAGTGCAACTGAGCGCGAGTTCAGCGGAGAGAGAAAGTAAATCTAATAAAATTGTAATTGTAATTTTAAATGAGGTGAGGTGCTCCTGCCATGGAGCTTCGTCGCACTTTATGGCACCGCTGGAACGTGAATCACCCATCTAGTGGCTTATCTTGGTTGGACTCTTCGCCTCCGAAGGCATAGTTGTTTTCCTCGTCAAACGGGACAGCGACAGAAGGGATGACACTCGTCTTGGAACCTGTCTTGCGGGAAAAGTGTGGTTACGTAAACGAAGACCATCACCGTTGGCATGTTGGACGAGGATGTCGTTATGAAATCGTGAAGATCCGTTTTTGTCCCAGATGGGGGGGTTCGTCACTTGCAGCTGCGTTGCAATCTTTCTTCTGATGGGTAACAACTTCTGTTTAAGGCTTTTTATGGATTTGGATTGGATTTGGATTGGATTTGGATTGGATTTGGATTGGATTTGGATTGGATTTGTATTGGATTTGGATTGGATTTGGATTGGATTTGGATTGGATTTGGATTGGATTTGGATTGGATTTGGATTGGATTTGGATTGGATTTGGATTGGATTTGGATTGGATTTGGATTGGATTTGGATTGGATTTGGATTGGATTTGGATTGGATTTGGATTGGATTTGGATTGGATTTGGATTGGATTTGGATTGGATTTGGATTGGATTTGGATTGGATTTGGATTGGATTTGGATTGGATTTGGATTGGATTTGGATTGGATTTGGATTGGATTTGGATTGGATTTGGATTGGATTTGGATTGGATTTGGATTGGATTTGGATTGGATTTGGATTGGATTTGGATTGGATTTGGATTGGATTTGGATTGGATTTGGATTGGATTTGGATTGGATTTGGATTGGATTTGGATTGGATTTGGATTTGGATTGGATTTGGATTGGATTTGGATTGATTTGGATTGGATTTGGATTGGTTTCTTGTTTTTGGTTTTTGTCTTCTTGTCTTCTTGTCTTCTTGTCTTCTTGTCTTCTTGTCTTCTTGTCTTCTTGTCTTCTTGTCTTCTTGTCTTCTTGTCTTCTTGTCTTCTTGTCTTCTTGTCTTCTTGTCTTCTTGTCTTCTTGTCTTCTTGTCTTCTTGTCTTCTTGTCTTCTTGTCTTCTTGTCTTCTTGTCTTCTTGTCTTCTTGTCTTCTTGTCTTCTTGTCTTCTTGTCTTCTTGTCTTCTTGTCTTCTTGTCTTCTTGTCTTCTTGTCTTCTTGTCTTCTTGTCTTCTTGTCTTCTTGTCTTCTTGTCTTCTTGTCTTCTTGTCTTCTTGTCTTCTTGTCTTCTTGTCTTCTTGTCTTCTTGTCTTCTTGTCTTCTTGTCTTCTTGTCTTCTTGTCTTCTTGTCTTCTTGTCTTCTTGTCTTCTTGTCTTCTTGTCTTCTTGTCTTCTTGTCTTCTTGTCTTCTTGTCTTCTTGTCTTCTTGTCTTCTTGTCTTCTTGTCTTCTTGTCTTCTTGTCTCTTGTCTTCTTGTCTTCTTGTCTTCTTGTCTTCTTGTCTTCTTGTCTTCTTGTCTTCTTGTCTTCTTGTCTTCTTGTCTTCTTGTCTTCTTGTCTTCTTGTCTTCTTGTCTTCTTTCTTCTTGTTTTTTTTTTTTTCTTGTCTTCTTGTCTTCTTGTCTTCTTGTCTTCTTGTCTTCTTGTCTTCTTGTCTTCTTTTTTTTTTCTTGTCTTCTTGTCTTCTTCTTTGTCTTCTTGTCTTCTTGTCTTCTTGTCTTCTTGTCTTCTTGTCTTCTTGTCTTCTTGTCTTCTTGTCTTCTTGTCTTCTTGTCTTCTTGTCTTCTTGTCTTCTTGTCTTCTTGTCTTCTTGTCTTGTCTTCTGTCTTCTTGTCTTCTTGTCTTCTTGTCTTCTTGTCTTCTTGTCTTCTTGTCTTCTTGTCTTCTTGTCTTCTTGTCTTCTTGTCTTCTTGTCTTCTTGTCTTCTTGTCTTCTTGTCTTCTTGTCTTCTTGTCTTCTTGTCTTCTTGTCTTCTTGTCTTCTTGTCTTCTTGTCTTCTTGTCTTCTTGTCTCTTGTCTTCTTGTCTTCTTGTCTTCTTGTCTTCTTGTCTTCTTGTCTTCTTGTCTTCTTGTCTTCTTGTCTTCTTGTCTTCTTGTCTTCTTGTCTTCTTGTCTTCTTGGTCTTCTTGTCTTCTTGTCTTCTTGTCTTCTTGTCTTCTTGTCTTCTTGTCTTCTTGTCTTCTTGTCTTCTTGTCTTCTTGTCTTCTTGTCTTTCTTGTCTTCTTGTCTTCTTGTCTTCTTGTCTTCTTGTCTTCTTGTCTTCTTGTCTTCTTGTCTTCTTGTCTTCTTGTCTTCTTGTCTTCTTGTCTTCTTGTCTTCTTGTCTTCTTGTCTTCTTGTCTTCTTTCTTTGTCTTCTTGTCTTCTTGTCTTCTTGTCTTCTTGTCTTCTTGTCTTCTTGTCTTCTTGTCTTCTTGTCTTCTTGTCTTCTTGTCTTCTTGTCTTCTTGTCTTCTTGTCTTCTTGTCTTCTTGTCTTCTTGTCTTCTTGTCTTCTTGTCTTCTTTGTCTTCTTGTCTTCTTGTCTTCTTGTCTTCTTGTCTTCTTGTCTTCTTGTCTTCTTGTCTTCTTGTCTTCTTGTCTTCTTGTTTTGTCGTTTGTCTCTTCTGCATTTTGGCACTGGCTCCTTGCTGATTGGATCTTTCGGATTATCTCTGCTTCATAATTTTTTTTAATATGTTTCACTCCTGCCTTTTTCTTATTTTATGTTTGCAAATTCAGAATTTCATCAAAATTACTTGCAATTATCATTAAAAAAAACTGAAAAATTAATAAATAAAAAGTTGAACATTAAAACTTGTTCAATGGATTGATTTTTTATAGAAAAAAATCTTTCATTTAAATACAATTAGGAGATCCTTCAAAAACTTTTTTTTAATATCTTGAACTAATTTACCTAAACACAGTCTAAGGGAAATGAAAAAAATGTAAAACTGAACGCATTTGCTTGGTCAACTTTCCATCAAAAACATAAATCTAGTGAGATATCAACAGATGAAAGCGCCGACGATTAATTTTACCAAGGAACTAATAACAGCCAAGTTAGCCACCAAGTCCGAGGAAATCAATCTGTGATGTGAACATGAAAAGTTTTTCGAGTTTAATTTTCTCAAGATTTCAATCATTTCAATTTAATATTATATCCCACCCCGAACCATCCCCGGCTCGGTTGGCTGCTGTCGCTTTAAACCGACGTGGTCAGAGCAATTTGAACCCACCGCCACCCATTCATCATTGCCTAATTAAATTTTCCACAATTTGAACAACGAACGCCAAAAATTTCGAAGTTTACATCATCAGGCACTCACACGCAATAAAAGAAGTAAAAAAAAAAAACAATATGCTCACACTTTATTCCGGGTGTAGCTAACCAGGTTCTTGCTTCACTCGCCGCCTCACTGACTGTGTTTTATGAGATTTATCATTAACCCGCGTGCACCCAAAGGAAACTCGATGAACGGCCGGCCAGCTCACGGAGGCCCGGTTTCTCGGAAATCTGGCAAAACCCCAAATTCCAAACATTCATCTCCAATATCGATTTCTTGGAAAAATCTACGAAAATTTAGTTTCTTTATTTTTTGAATCAAAATTAACATTTCCATAACAACTTTAAGATTTTCTTTTAAACTCATCAAATTCGTTTTCACCAAAATCCATGCAAAAATAGATCTCAACAAAAATAATTGATCAGTAACTTATCCTCAACCTGGATTCAGCTTTCTCTTATGAAAAGTTATGTTCCTATGTTTGTAAACATATCAAACTCACAACAATTAGACTTGTGAGAATGTCTTAAATAAGATCTGAAATCCTAAAACAGTTTCCAGAGCACTTTTCATGAACAAAAACAATAAAATTTAAAAACAACAATTTTTTTGTTGAATTTTTCAAACTGGACCACTGTGGTATCCGAGGAAAGAAAATGCGCCTCAAATACTCGCGGACGAGTGCGCCCGAGTGGCCATTCGCGAGAGAGAAAAGAGGCCTATTAAGGTGAAATTTTCACCGAAAAGTGACCACCCGCTTATGCAATCGACAGCAGTCCAGATATAGAGAAGAAAACAATAATGCCATTTCTATGGTATGCGATCACTGAAGTTGGGCGCAAACGGAGGAAAAATTCGCCAAAAACGATAGACTAGCGCGATACCGATATTGCCTAGTTAGGGGGAAGGAAAACGCGTTGAACTTTTAAGCAATTGCGATGGCTAGTTGCTTTCGTTTGGAGAAACTTCGTTTGGCTACCGGTAATTGATTTCCCGATTATTGGGTCGGCTTCTGTGAGATTGGAGTGGAAATTTTAAGACGTTGCAGACGATAGACTTGAATGCGTCATAAAGTGAAGAACCACTGCACTATCCATCTTGAATAAAGCCAAATTTTACCTTCACATGGTTCTAATTTATGTTCTTAACTTTTGGAACATCATTGCTAGAAAATATTTTGTCGGAGTAAAACTTTCAATTATTTAGCACACAAATATGTTTTAAGTGATTCATAGGCTCACTTTAGGTGAGATAGAGTAAAAAAAAATCAAGAATATCAATTCATTGAACATATTTCAACATTCCTTCTTAAGCTCATGCCATATAGCATTACGGAGCCGAATGAACATCGATTTTCCAGAAGAAAACTCAACTCAGTGCCCTCGGTGCCAAAATTGGGGCTCAGTTGATATATTCAACAAATGTTTTCAATTAGTTTTCAAATGGAAAAATGCCAAAGTTCTTCCAATTTTAGAACCCGACAAAAATCCTGCAGAAACTTTCAGCCATCGTCCGATCAGTTTGCTTTCCTCCATCGGTAAACTTTTTGAAAAGGGCATTTTAAACAGAATGATGGTCCACATCAATGCAAATTCAA
>NW_018735054.1:0-30720 GCF_002204515.2 Aedes aegypti | reverse complement strand
TTATGCTTTCATCAAGTTTTTTATATTTTTTATCATTGAAAATCTGTGTCATTTCACTTATTGTAAAGCGGTTTCATACACTTCTTGTTCAGACTAACTGTAACTAATAATAAAAGTGGTCCATTAAAATGATGGTGGTATTGAGAATGTGATATAATCCATTTCGTAGTTATACCGACTCAGTTTAAATTGGTTTTATGAGTGGGGTGTTGAGATTTTTTTTAAATTAACTACGAAATCAAATTTTTTGATCATTTTTTTACAGGATTTATATTTGAAAAAATGTTCAAAAATTAAGTCAACTGGTGAAATTCATCACCATACGAGTTACGTCCATTTGATTTCATTCCTTTCAAAAATCCAAGAAAAATAAAAAATCAACCACAGCCATCTGGTTGCAGCGAATAAACGATAAACACGATAAATTGGTTACTTTTCGCTAAAGGATCTGTTTCCGTGGCTGATGGGCAAGCACCGCACGCCGATCCCTTCCGGCGAGATACGGCTTGTTAATAAAGTTATTAATTTGGATCACTCCGTCCCACTTTACTCTCACATTGCAACAGACCATTGTTAGAATTGATTTTGAGCTCTTCCATCGTTTTTTTTTTTAATATAAAGAATAGGCGTTTGTGGCTAACAGGTTTGGGTTCACTGCGGTATGGAGAAACTCATCCTGGATCTTTTCCCTTTTTTATTTGCTAGAACGATTGTTTTAATGAGCGTTAAAAGGCGAAACCAATTAAAAAGTTTCATGCCGTTCATTTGGTTTGCTTTTTACAAACTAAGTTCTGGGGAGAGCTGTGTTTGATGTTAGATATAAAAAATTAAAAACGATATAGAAGCATTTTCGATGCTCGTTTTTTTTTTGTTTTAATTTAGCAGCAGTCAAAATTGCACGTGTCAATATTGTTGATGTGGATTATTATATATACAACCATACAGACCTCACCATGACTACTACAATAATTATTCGTAATCAACTCATATAAATTTCATCAGTTCACATCAGAGGATTATGGCACAAGAAGTAATTACTATCATTGTCTTTATTCAAAAGTTAATAATCCTTTCTGGGTAGGCTTGTCCACATGATGGACAGATTTTCTGTTCATTATTATTTGTTTTATTTCCTTCCACATTCTCTCGACTCAGTCCTGTACAGGCGATAAGGCTACTGGGAAGTCCCGACGGGATGATGGTAATGATGTTCATTCTTGGGTTGCACGATTCACTCTTGTAGCACTGAGGATAGTTTAAAGTTGCATATTTTCTTGTTGAAGTTACATAATGTCAACTGACAAATTTTTATCACTCACATTTTTTTAACTTGAAAATCAACTATCAATCAATCACTGTGAAAACCTAATTAATACTCAAGGTGTCTCGCAATTGGAATTCAGCTCCGTATTTGTTATTAATATGTTGTTGTATTCCCATAAATTAAACCTTATTTCACCGAACTAAATTATAGACATGGTTGGGATCCAAAAAAATCTTAAAAATGTGCTTTCTATATCGAGCTGTATTGTAAGGCGACATCCATTTATCACGTAACGCTATAATTGAAATTTTTTGACTTGAGCAAAAGTTTGGGTTCACCTCTCAATATGATGTAAATCGTGCAAAAGTTTGGGTTCATCTGAGCCGCACGCAAATAATTTTTGTCAATATCTCTGACATTTTTCAACCGATTTCAATTATTCGTTTTTTTTATACGCAAATAATGACGCGTACATGATTGGTTTGACATTTCACAGATTTCTCATGTTTTAAGTAAGTTCAGGTGAACCCTAACTTTTGCACGATGCACCACACTGAGGGCTGAACCCAAACTTTTGCACGATGACTAGATTGACTGTTTCATTATTTTGAATAGTTTTCAGATTTTACCGCAAAAATTTCGTGAGCACCCTTCAAAGAACATAAGATTACAATTCTAATGACACCTTATTTTAAAATTTTGGTCGATTCAATGCTGAGGAAATTAGCTATGTTTTTTCAGTGTGTTTTTCTTAAATGTCACAACTCTAAGTAAAAAAAAAGTAGTAATATTATCTGACAAAAATTTGGTTTGGCATTGTTCGTCACACTGTCATTTATTTATTTAAAAAAACAATCTCACGATTTTTTTTGAAGATTTATTCGATAAATTTAACCAAAAATTGTTAAATGTCCAATTTTAGCTGACTACCACCACTCCTGATTAATAGTAAAAAAAATCATAGTCTCCATTTTTATGGAATTACATTTGCGCAAGGATGGTAGAATTCAAATATGGCCGCTTTAATTTTTCACGCATTTTTAGAGTCATAGTCTCTCCATCCTGAAGAAGCTGCTCGTTCCTTGTTTCATTTTAATAATGGTTGATATTATTATTTCTGTAGTATTTGAATACTTTTCTCTGAAGTATATGAATGTTCTGATTCCGATAATTTGATACGGATAATGATGAAAAAATATATTTGTTATAATTAAAATATTGAATTTATATCTTGATTGATGTATAAGAGTAGAAATGCATGGAACAAAAATTTCTACTCTTTCAATGTTGAAAACGTTTAGAGTCATGTAACTCTTTGCGATTGAATCCCATTGTCAATAAAACAAAGTTAACAAACAATTGTACACATAAACTCATTTCTTTAAGATTTTACATGGTGGGTCGTGAAGAATACGCATGATGGTCAGGAGGGTCGTGCCCTTGAAAAGTTTGGGAACCTATGCCCTAGAGGAACAACTAGTTGCATCACCAGTAGGTGTAGAAGAAGCAGCAACTGGGAAAATGTGTTCAACAATCACGGCGGGCATCTCACAGGATTCTATTCTTGGCCCGACTCTCTGGAACGCTATGTATGACGAAATGTTGAAGCTGAGCTTCTTCCGGAGTGTGAAGATCGTTAGCTTCGCTCGTAGTTAATCGGCGAATCACTAGTGGAGGAAGAGATACTTGCTACTGAGGCAGAAGACGCCGTGGAAGAATGGATGCGAGGAAAGAAGCTCATCACCTGACACCTCGTCTGCGATCCGAACACTTGAATTCGAACCATCCAGCGTAGCACGTATCAGTCTAATTAGTTTCGCCGGAAAACCATATTCAGACATTATCTGCCACAGCTCATTTCTTTTCACTGAGTCAATAAACAGATGGTGTCGAGCGGTTCTCACGAAAACCAGCCTAATATTCGCCGACGAAGGCCTCCTCGAGCGGTCTCAGTCTGTTTAACAGAATGCGCGACAGAATTTTGTACACCGAATTCTGCAGGGTAATTTCTCTATAAGTGGCACACTCCAGTCTGTGACCTATCTAGTAGATTGGGCGTATGAGGCCATCCAACCAGAAGGTTTCCACCGAATAACTGTTTCCCAAACAATATGAAACCAACTCCACGTTCTACTCTGTTGCCGCCGCTGTAGTAGATGTGGTACTTGCATAAAGTGTTGGCTATGGGACCAACGGCTGGTATTCACGTTCTCTGGTTTTCGGCCAGCATATTTCCTGGATAGCTGCCACGTTCACGCCGACATTTCGCAGTTCACGAGCCAGAAGACCAACACGGGGCTCATTCAAAGTTCTCACGTTTCAAGGTCCGATTTTCCAATAGTTGTCCTTTACTCATTGCCGGTTCTGTTGCCATAGAATCAATCGGTTTGCTCTACTTTTGCCTTTCTTGGTTGGTGAAGACTCTGGTTGGTGAAGGATTCCGCTACCTACATCGTGCTAGGGTGTCCGGCCATTTGGCCGAATGCCGTTTGGCGGAATACCGTTTGGCCAAATGTCATTTCGCCGAACGCCATTTGTCCGAATGACATTTGGCCGAACGGGTTATTTGGCCGGATGCCGTTTGGCCGAATCACGAACAAAAAAAAAATAATAAAATTTTTTCAACGCTGATGTGTAGCTTATGATGTATTCAAGTGTTGCCCAAAAACTGAGCAGCTAATTAATTTTTTGATGTTTATAATGTGGCGGGACGTTATGTTTGTCGCTATATAAGTGCTCCAAGAGGATAATTAATACGATCCGTTCATTCATGACGAAGTTGTGAACTCACGTCAATTCTCTAAGCTGATGGTTGGTTCGTCTCTGGGTTACCAACAGTGTGCTAGACTTTGAAGTGTTTTTTGGTATTTTTGTCAGAAATGTTTCCTTCTTTTAAACATAGGCTTTTCTTTGCATTTGTTCTGGTTTCATTATTATTGGCAATAATGTAGCTTATATTTTATTAGGGAATATTACCTTCTTTAAATCATCGGCAGTTCTTTGTAGTTATACTGTTATAACACTTGCTTAAAATTTCATAAGAGATTTTTTCCTTTTTTTAATCATAGGCTGTTCTTTCAATATTTTTTATAGTTATTGGAATTAAGGCTTGTAATACGTTCATAAAGAGTTATTTTAAAAACATATTTTATTAGGCACAAGTAATAACTTTGGTGAGATGTCATTCTCCTCCAAGATTAATATTACAACGTATGAACTTAACTCTACACCGTTGATTTCGTATATCAGTTAACCGAACGTATCGATCAATACTTACGTCAAAGAAGTTTACTGTTACTCCGTTGTGCAAAGAAGAAGCCAAAATTGTGGTTGTTAGAAATTATTTTATTTACTGAGTTCACCAGAATGATTGAAGCAAATCTATGCGACAGAATGACGAATAAGTCGTAATCCATTTTAGTAACTGTTGAAAGCCAACTACAAAATCTATGGCAACTATTACCGCCAGCAAAGAAGTGAATAATTGCTTACGTTTAGGATGTTCTTCTTAACTGTTCTTAGAAATTCAGCTTTGAAATCTGTTACAAATTAATGCTAATTGTAGTTCGCAATTGTTTTCAATTTCGGCCAAACGGCATTCGGCCAAAGTGCGTTCGGCCAAATGACCCTTTCGGCCAAATGGCGTACGACCAAGCGGCGGCATTCGGTCAAATGACCCGGAACCCGTGCTAGAGAGGTTGCCTCTTCGGTAATGCCACGATCCAGCATAGTTCGTTTTTCTTTACATGAAGACTACGGTCACAACCATCTACCTTTATCAGGACTCTGGACCTGTAGCTTTGGTTCTCAATAGTTTCAAGTTCTTTCGGACATGCTACTATGGTGGGCCGACATACGCAAGCAGTGTTAAATGATGTGATAACATAATATACTTTTTGCTGCATACAATCATCAATCTAAATTGTTTTTTTTATTAGTATGATCAGTATCATTAGTATTATTTGTAACCAACGGGGCAGCCCCCTATCCGGCATTAATGAGACCCCCTTCTACAATTGCCTGAGAGTCGGCATATGCGCGTGATAATCCGTGACCAAGAAAACACTTGAATATCCACTTTGCGACACTTAAACCCACTTTATTAGCTTTTCTTGCACACAGGTACCTTTATTTCCTCCCACTTCCTTACAACCTATCTCCTACCTTTCACTTCCTCTTCTTCTCTTTTTCTGGTGGCGGAGCCCCCTCTCCGTTCCGCTACCACACCTTCGTCCTTGCTTCGTCGCCGCCGGTTCGCTCCTCTCCTCGGTTGGACTGCGACTGCTACTTCTCTCCTTACTTCCTTCCTCCCGTCTTCACCTTCCTAGGCCTTGGCTTCACAATGCTGCGTTGCTGCTGGCAAAGTGACGTTTACAGACGCGCTTGCTTGCTTTGCAGTCTCGAGAGTAACGTAGGAGCACTGCAGCGTATATCGAGGCGGGTAGAACCATTCAGGTCCTCGAATCTACTACGCGCACTCCAACCTACGGCAAGGCAACGGCCAAGGTTACTCCAAGGTCATTCAAGGTAACACTAAGGGGTAAAACCAAGGGTCCTGCGGGTATTTGGAGAACAAATGAAGGGGGTTGCCTTGTCGAGGGTCTGTTACCTGGGATGTTTCCACTAATCCACAATCCACTGCTGTACTTCTTGCTTTGAACTTAGCGCTTATCAACTTCTTAAATTTTCCACAGACGTCTAACTCACTTGAATATAGGCTCGATAATGATTCTAGAGCAATTCGCTCCCAAAACGACAATTCTTCCGCTGGGGGCGTGCTGCTGAGGTCATGATGATGGTTTACGACAGCAATGTCAAACCCATACATGGTTTCAAAACATTCGGAACAAAATATTTATTTTCACCGCTCAAGTGAAGTTATGCATGAATTGAATGAGATCCAATGGTAGAGAATTAATTTATCTACCCAATGGTATTTTTAGGGGCAGCGGAGAATGTCCCGAAACGTGTTTTATTCAAGCGCAAAAATCGCTCAGGCGAAAGTTCCAATGAAACTAACCTCATATATCCTGGTTTTCCTAGTGCTCCTACCAGCCGGATCTCAATTTTTATGAAAGTAGTGTAATAATACAAGAAACAAACGGATGTAGAACATAGAGAATGGGTTTTCCTACCTTTTCCGCCTAAGTATTTCCACTGTTAACTGTCTTTTATCAGGAAAATAAAACATTTTTTCCTCACAGCGGCATGTGATGGATGCGTGAAAAAATCAAATCTCTCCATCATCTGACTAGTTGCGCTACCAAAGTATAGATGGCTAACTGTATGTTTGCGTTTTGCGATTGGAGGCGTATGGTGGATGTTCTTGGAACCCTCGACCAAGACTTTCCCACAATATCCGAATTCGCCCCATTCATGGTTCCTTTTACGCCACCCCCTAATTAGCCGACCTTTCTGCTCGTCCTTTTAGGCCTAGTGGTGAGTAGCGGAACTATTTTTCTATTGCGGCTGCATGCTGTCCAGTGGGCGATGGGTGATGATGCTAACAAATATTCAAACACCTTCTTGGTTTTTTAAAAACATCACAATACTATACGGAATACACTACATCGCGAAAATCTCACCAATCTCGGACAGACAGACACACCACTGGTTACATATTAGTAATCATTTGTAAAACAATTACATTCATTTCTTATATCTAGGTGTTCTGTGTTATTAGACAACACTATCATCCTAATTTGGTAAAACAAATTTAAGATTTATTCACATTTTGTTCACAACATATTAACATTTCAATTGCCCGTAGCAGTTCAGATTTTTACAAGGTGAGTTTGATTTCACCACCAAAAAACACGTTTTTTAAGATACTTAACCTAACTTAACCTAAACATATTACTCATTAGATAGAATTTTGTAACGATTTTTGCCTGAAATTATTATTAATTTTAATTGACATTTGTTCTAATTTTTCAACATTGGATGTTCTATGTAACTCATTAGTACTACACCAGGAAGGAAGCTTCAGAATCTTTTCAAAACTTTATTTGAATTCTCTGCAGAGCTTTCTTCCTGGTATTAAACAGCTAGTCCATATTGGTACAGCAAACAAAATGGCTGGCCTGAAAATTTGTTTGAAGATCAAAAGCTGTTCTTAAGACTAAGTTTTGATTTTCTATTAATAAGGGGATAAAGACATTTTACATATTTGTTATATTTGGCTTGAATGCCCTCATTGTGATTTTTAAAAGTAAATTCTTATCTAACATGAGCCCTAGATACCTAACTTCATCTGACTAATTTATTGAAACCCCTCTCATCGTGACAACATGTCTACTTGAAGGTTTCAAATAAAGAGCTTTTTGGTTTATGTGGGAATATTATTAGTTGAGTTTGGAAGCATTAGGAGAAATCTCCCATTTTTGCAAGTATGAGAAAAAATATCCCAAATTTTTTTTTGCAATCTACTAGGGTAAAAAGCACCGGTTTTGGCCAGCCTAAGAGAAAATGTCAATAAAAATTAAATGGTACTAAATGATACTAAATGATACTACCAGTTAATTACGCAACCCTTAGCTAGCGGTCTTTTTCATCGTTTGACCCGCGGAATCGTGAAGTAGGAACTTGTGAGGACCAGAGCTTGTGTTGTACGCTCCTTCCTAGTTATCGGCTCACCGTTTTGCAGCTCAGGGTGGTGTTGGCTTTTGCCCAAAACTACTCGTCGGCCACCCGAGTAGTATAATCTGCAGCGGCTTAAGCAACCGAATGACGCATCTGCATACATGCAGCACCTCGAGGCTTCATGAACGGAGGAGGGTGAGCTGAAGTCTTGCAGGTCGAGGGACGGAGTCTAAGAAACGATTGATTCATCGAGGAATTCAGCCAGATCTGGAGGAAAAATGGTCTGTTACACTACCACGGGGTTGACGTAGGACTACTATGGAATTAAAACTTCGATCAATTCTGGGTCAGACTCTAACAACAGTTGCGGTAGTTTTTTGCAGATGATATGATGTTTGATGATAGATGATAGGTGCTGTAATTGTGAGTATTAAATTACGTTATGGTTTTAAGGGAGATCTGCCATTTGGTTTGGAAGCTTTTTCAGAGTAAAATATTTAAAAAAATCAGTGGGGATTTTGTACAAGACACGACCGCATGACGTTAAGTACGCCATGTGATTTGCTGCATTTGAATTTAAGTCAATTGTTATAATTGCAACCTTTCTTTTGCTATGATTCAGAATGTAATTGTTTGTGAATTTTAAGAACAGTGAAGAGCTCTCCGTTCGGAGAAGTGCCTTAGTCCTCAATATCGTCATCGCCACTGTAAATTTCAATTTGCCGTATTGTCAATTCTTCTTCTTCATCTTGGCATAACTTTCTAACTGGGACAGAGCCTGCTTCTCAGGTTATGTTCAATGAGCACTACCACAGTTTTTAACTGCGAGCTTTCTTTGCCAAAGTTGCCATTTTCGCATTCGTACATCGTGTAGCAAGTACCATGAGACTTTATGCCCAGGGAAGTCAAGGAAATTTCAAAAACGAAAAGATCCTGGTCAACCGAGAATCGAACACAGACACTTTTCAGCATGGCTTTGCTTTGTAGCCGCCGACTCTAACCACTCGGCTAAGGAAGGTCCCTATTGGAAATTGTGAATTGTTCATAATAAATGAGATATTGTATGATGCTACGAGAAGAATTAAGAGATTATAGCAAGTATGTGGTGTACACATTAGGAAATATAAAACAATTAACTCTATAGTACATATTTGCTGACCCTGAATAGGGCCGATTAAACGATGAGATTCGAGTAACACGGACACAGATTTTGATGGCGTACATGTTGAAATCCTCATTGTCCGTTGAGATTTACGGTGGCGTTGACGATGGGCACTTCTACGAGCGGCTTTGGCTGATTTTCTTAAATAATGTCGTACAAATCTTGCGTTGGCGCACCGATTTCTGTAGCCAATTCTGGAAGCACGAGTCAATCTACAAATCTTGAGCGATTTCACAAACCGGACGCTGAATTTTCAGCAGCTTGTTACATCATTGAGATTATGTCGATGAAATGCGCCCAAATTTTCTCTGTGTAAAGATTAATACCAATAAAGCAGCTGAAATGTTTCAAAATACCTACCAGCAAAATCTCTCTCGTCGCCTTTCATCACGGTCAAGGTTACACATACTGAAGCCTTGACCATCGAAACTCATCACAGGCTACGAACAATGCAGCCCCATTGTACCACTATCGAAGCCGGCGTGCGGTCGCATGAGCAATGATCCAAAAGTTTACCAAAAAGTGCATGCTCCGAAGTGTTCAATAGTGCGATTAAACACTCCGTTATCGGTGAGAACGTCAAATACTTGCAGGTAAATCCCAAGTATGAAGCTCTAATAGATTAAAATGACCTCTAACAACCACCTTTATCTGCAAATAGCATCCAACACTTTGGCCCTGATCCACGTGCTCAAGAGGGATCTAATTCTACTAGGGCGAACAATAGAGGTAATTCAAACAATGTTTGCCAAGCTACCCATCCCTAATTGTGCTCTACTAGGTATCATTGCATGATCGACGAGTTATCAGACGCCAGGTGGATGGTTCAAAATCCGGTTTACCGTAGATTATCCCAGAGCACGGACACTGCCAATAATAGGTAACCAATCACTTGCGTCAGCATAGAGCACTAGTTTATACTTGCATGTGGTCTTTCAGCAGCATCAAATTCGACCTGGACCGTTTTGTGGCAGAAGTCCCACTCAAGACAGCATAAAAAGGCCTTCATCAGGTAAAACGACCCATCAATGCAATTTTCTATCGATGGGCTAACGCCAATCGCCTCATCAGAGGGCCTTTTATTTGCAGGCTCAAATAGGCACTGCACTCCACGCGACGTTCTCATCGCTCAGCACCCCCAGCTACCTGCACGCTTTCCGTCAGCCGGTCAAATTCTGGGAGGGAAGGTCCTACACGAGCGCCAGTCAAGAGAGATCATGACCAAATTGCATCAAAGGTGCATCCACCTGCGACAACATTGAGCAGGCAGCGCGACAACCCGCACGTACATCTTGTTGCAACCCTAGTGCGACTGGGACGTGCTACATTCTCGAGCTCTCAACAACGGTGTGACAAGCCACGGTGGCCGTATCACCAACAGTTGTAGCGCGACCAGCCGCGGTGCAGCAAAGTGCAACGCAGCGATCGGTGTGTGCGACGAAGCCAACGTGGAGCAGAATGCATCGATGGAAGCAGCACGGGGCCCCCAACGATGCTGTTAGTGAGTAGCAATGAGAACCTAGCATAAGTTTGAAACATTGTACCGGTAGATCGAAGGTTTGCGAAAATAGAAGTATGAGATGTTAAATGTTACGTTCCATGGTAGCTCTAATTTCTACCTTGCCGTTATCTTTTGATTGAGTCATTTTTTTTGGTTCCATCGGCGCTAGTGCACTATGCAAACAGTGGCTAGCCGGCCTTATCCGTCAATCTGAACCAAGAGTTTTATTAGAAGGTGCACCGACGCCGGGAGGACCACTTTCTGTTTGTAGTACTGTTGGTCATATATTCCATTGAGGCACTACCCGAGTTTTAAAAGCGTTATATCCTTCTCGAAGCTTTTCCCCTCGGGAGTTGGCAAATTAAACACAATAAGGGAAAATTGTTACAAGCTTAATGATCAAGAGCTCTGCGGCACAGGTAGCGAGGAGCTGAGCAGGTTCGGCGGACCTCTTACCAGCTCGTAAGCGAAAATTAGAATGAAACCGAATTCAACGACGGAGATATGCTTTATACCCTTGGAATAGCAGATAATGCTCCTCCTTTTCGTATTCTTCGCTTTCTGATCTGGGAAATAGGCTATATGATAAGGGTATGCGAAATACCGAATGATTCCGTCAAATACGCTTCGAAACGAAATTCCGCGGAATTCCACGGAACTCATACAGGCGAAATTTGTATTATGCTATTTCGTTTCGTTTCGCCAAATTGTTAAAATATTTCCACGGAAAATTGAAAACAAACGAAATAAAACGGAATTTCGCGAAATTCGAGTTTAGTTTCGAACAAAAAAAGGCAAAGCGCTTGCTTCTACTTCTAGCTACAGTCAAAAATGGGTCCGTATTATGGATCAATTCGACTGATATCATGGATCAGAACACTATAACAGCAAATTATCTGCGATGCAAACGAATGGTGGGCTATTGAAAGCATACGTTTTGGCGTTTCTTTAGGAATCGTCTTATCTTAGATTCATAACTGTGGTATGGGTTCCAATGCCCCACAGATATGAATCAACGCTTCTAGGCATATGCATGACATTTTATTTCCTACGAACGGAACAAATGTGTTTAAGCATGTTATTGTTGATTGTGATGCTGTATAGATTTATGGATCGCGTTGGTAAAATGGGTTCTGCGTAATTGCAACTCTATTTGATGAGATATTCTCCGTTTAATCCAACTTTGATCCATATCTGTGTACTATCCATAACTGTGGGGTGACTGTAGTATTGACTGGTCCGCATGATATGATAAACTGCACTGCTGTTGTAAAGTTTCCAAAAACGCCTATTTGCCCTTAACCTTCCATCAGTCGCTCAAAAAAAAGTTACACCAGCGGTCGCATCGTGTACTGAGTACACGCGGAGCAATTTTGATTGTCAATCTAAAGCTAGGCAAGATAGAGTATTGATGTCTTCGGCAAATTTCTTCAGTTCAACGGTACCAATCGGTCAGTGGACAAATTGAACATTGGAAACATCCTCATCCTTCAGTGGCCATCGGAATGTGTCCCGGGGGAACCGATGAAGTGGACATTTCGCAATGCAACATCTCGAACACAAATATCTCAGGATCTAGATTTTTTATTAAGATGGTGTCATCGGCAAAGTTGTTCAGTGGATCAAGGACTAACATGTGATAAGATGCTTGTTTCGGAATTCTGTCACCAGTTGGCGCTAGTGAGCATGTAATTTTTCAAACACGGATATCTCAGGATCCTGATTACCTAGAAAGATGCGGTCTTCGACAAAGTGACTATCATATTATAGGCCATCTAACTTGAAATTCTGCCATCAGATGGCGCTAGTGAGCATGCAATAATTCAATCACGAATATCTCATGATCCCGATTTTTTTAGAAATATGGTGTTTACGGCAAAGTTGTTCGATAGTTCAAGGACTAATATGTGATGATCTATTTAATTCGGAATTATTTCACCAGATGACGTTAGTGAGTATGACATTTTTTTAACACAGATATCTCTGGATCCTGATTATCTAGACAGTTGACGTCTTCAACAAAAGTGTTGAATAGGTGATATGCCATGTGATAGGCCACCCAACTTGACATTCTACTACCAGATGGCGCTTGTGAGCATGCTGTATTTTGATCGGGGCAAACTGTAAAGTAGATTGAGGACTAAACATGTGATGTATCGTTTGATTCGCAATTCTTCCACAACACGGTGTTAGTGATTATTGGAACGGTTCATAATTTGAAAAAGTTTGAAAATCCAATCACGCATATGTTCGTTACTATAATTACCATAAAAATAATGTTTTGTGAAATTTTCAGTTTTCTATGTGGTTATTAAAAGGTGGCCCAAAGACGATGTAGGTTTATATGCAAATTACTATGGAGAAATTTAAAAAAAATGTTCCAAACACGTTAGTACTAGATTGTAAGTACAAACTTATCACCACATAGTAAAAACTCATTCTTTAAACTATAATAAAGTAATTTGCCGAAGAGATAAATTCATTCCAACGGATAGGAGAAGAGATATTCATGAGTTTGTTTTGCTTTTATTTAGACCTTCCATAAGAATGAAGAGAGCAAAACCATGGTTGTTCGTTTCCTCCGGGGAACATGGCGTGTCCGTTTTAGCAAATCCGTTAATATATCGCAAAATTGTTTGTACACAAATGTCGAAAAAAGCTGCGGAGCATGAGTACCTGATGTTCTGGATTTGCTCAGGTGGTGTCTTCAAAATCTCCTTTGCATTACGTTGCTTTGATCTATAAATCAGGGAGAAGGAAAATGCACACTCATCTTATCCCAATCCAGCATTACTTTGATTTGTTCCTATCATTTCGAGAAAATACTGCATCAATGATCTAGAAAAATATTAGCTCCTTCCGTTGGGCGAATATGGATAGTAGGCATAGCAACCGTACAATTATCGTTTCATTGCGTGGTTGAAAAAATTGAAAACTGTCAGACTGCAGTTGTCTGTAGGTGAAAATGTTCATTGTTGAAAAACTGGTGGAGTATTTTATAATGCGAAATTTTAGTTTATTTGGTTTTATTGAATTTATTTGTTGATCTTTTTTTTCTTATAGAGAACACCCAATGGATGGTACGGGCATACAAAAGCCAACGATAAACGACTCAGTCATAAAAGTCCCATTACATTTGGTCGAGGCTTGTCCGATGAGAACCTAAACCCCCAAAAACAACCGAACCCAGTGACAATCTTCATACCCAGCAAGTGCTATTTGCACTCCAAGTGTTTTTTTTTTACTATGAACTATAAATTTAATCTTATTGCAAAAATTTCCCTCATGTCTTTTTTTCGGTTAGCGTTTTTAATCTGACTGTCCTAAATCCGACTGTCTTCGCCATTGGCCATTGGTTTTATCAGGAGCAATATGGAGCATATTTTTTTACTACCACGCCTATACTGACAACATTGGGAATTTCGTGCATCGAGCTTTAAGGGGGCAGAATCCGTCATCAATTTGGGAACTTTTTTTGAACTTTTCTCATTCTACCTTCAACTGAATGCGACTAGACTCCGCAGCTCTTTCTGACGATTGAAAGCATCTATTCCACTACTTATCAGTTTTGTATACGTCGTTCCCGGCAACAGTTCACTTAGGGGTCTATTTTGTAAATCGAGCAGATTCATGTGACTCGTTTGTAATCACTGTCGATCAAAGTGAGCATGGATATTTCAGATGTCACCTGTCGACTCCCATAGTAATCAAGTCACATAGAGTGACAACTGTCGAAAAATTCGAGTGACAGAGCCGAGTCGAGCGAATTTTTTGGTCGACAACGACTCCAGTCGAGTCATTTTGATCGACTCGACTAATAAAATAAGGCCCTTAATTATTACATGCGAAATTTTCAACTAAAACTACCCTCTTATGACATGTATCGAATCTTAAACCAAAACTCCTCCACATCCCAGAAATCTTTACGGGGCTATGTTCGATTCAGATTACGCTACCAAAATGTCATGGGCACGATTTAGTGTAGTCCATTCCAGTTTATTGTAAGATTACATGGTGAACTCAACAAGGAGCGTCCTTATGAGCAACTACCCACTTGATTTAAATTATTCTTTCTTGAAGTTCTCCCTGCTAGACACTTTCCTAAAAAAAGGCGTCTATTCCGTCGAAAAAAGTTATTCTTTCGTATGGGATTGTTCTTCGGATATCAGAAAGTTTCTGTAGCATTTATTTATTAAAGCGATCACTTTAAATCATGTGATGCTATATCCAAACGACAAAAAACGTTCTAATCCAGATCAGCTGAAATGATTTGCATCAATGATGAAATATTCTAGATCAAATGATCATAGGAGCATTGAAATGCGAGGATTCAAATTCATCATTAGGAAATGAAATTTTTCAAGGCATGCTTTTTAAATCTCTCTTGCGCAATGATGGTTTTGGAAGACTGGTGCAGATTATTGATGCGCGCATTAGTTCTCTCTCTTGCTTTCTCGCTGTGACGTCACTTTTAACTCTGCATAAGAACAGTGGGAGAATACAAGAGATAACTAATAGTACGCATCAATTATTCGCGCCACATGAGTAAAGGCTCTCCCAAATCAACGCGATTTTTCCCGCGACGGCGACGAAAAATTGCCGCGATTTCGTTGTTGTGTCATGTCATACATTCTACATGTAACAGCGAAATCGCAGCGAGTGTTTGTCGCTGTCGCCGTAAAAAATCGCGTTGATTTGGGTGATCCAAAGCCACACCTCAAATTTTCAAGAGCACAAACCTAAAGAACCAGACGTCCATTCAAGCTGAAAACTCTATCGATTGGTTATTCGTTGGCCAATCGATCAAATGTTCAGCTTGAACCGCTGTCGGGTTCGTTAGATTTGTGCTCTTGAAATTCTGAGGTACGCCTTCGATTTATATTCACCTTAAACAAGGAAGATGCGTACCGTAATTTCGGGTGAAATTGATCATTTTTCACTGTTTTCTTGGTATGCTTTCTAAAATGTTATCAATTTCATACAACTAAATGCAGGAAAACAAGTACGACGGTGAACCTCATAGGCTCATGTACCGAAATTTTTTAGCAAATGTGATGTTACTGCCAAAATCTGGTCTAAAATTAAAAATCGGGGAATTCCATTTCGGGGTGAAATTGATCACTTGTCAATGTTATTATTGTTAGTTTCGGAAATCAACTTTACATACTTAATTTGGGCCTCCTGAATCAGAATATGCTTGCCCAATTCTTAACGAGACAATATTTATGGAAATAATCAATAATTAAATTTCAAGAATACCGTGAAAAGCGTCTAAATGTAAGCAATTTCCAAAAGGATTTCCCTACTTTGTTGCAGAAAATTGAATTTTTCAACAAAACGAGGCAAATTGGTAAGAGTTTTTGATAGTAAAATCTGGTTTGGAGATATATTGTTGGCATCCTCACAAACTCTCAGGTTTACAACATGTTCGAATCCTTGTTTAGAACTAGAAGTTTATAGATCATTATAAAATTTCACACCAAACTTGAATTTTAGAATTTAACAATATTTTCATATAAATAAACATTCTGTGGCACAAAAAACTTCACTATACCCAATTAGACATTATTTAAGACAAACAACGTTCATTTACTATAGGTTGCAATGAACTTGTGCACTATTAGTAAGAAATAAAATCGAGTGACACGGTGATCAATTTCATCCTACTGATCAATTACACCCGAATTTACGGTACATTATTTTATATCGAAAAATGAATCTAGGTTTATTCACGCTGTACCACACCACCAACTCCTCTCCCCTCTTATAACGTGACATAATTTCCAAATGAACCCAAATGCGATTTTTTTCGAATTGTTTAATATTGATAATATATCATCACAAGTATTGGAAGCCAAATGCCCCAAGGCAAAGGTCTTAACCTTTTCAATACCGACATAAAAGTTTCAAAATTGTCTAGTTTCGCCATTTTTCAATCGATTTTGGAGACTTTTTTTTAGGAAAATCACAAATCAGTTATAAATTTAATGCATGCATTGCATGTATCATCAAAATTGGTTCCGGATTTAGATTCAAGTTTGGTGTGGTACCTAGGGTATTTCACAATGGAAAAGCGCAAAATTTTTTTTCGATTTTCGCACATCTAAATCTCGGGAAAAAAATAAGCCAAACATTAAATTTAGCTCATTGAAAGACGGATTGTCTGAACGAACATGAGTGTACTTGTCAATCTTACTCTCGAGGTTCAAAATTTAGTAAAAATGTGATTTTGTAGTCAGTTTTAAACAAAGAATCGGAAAATGAGATAATATCAACCATCCTTAAGTCTTCCAGAAATTCCTTCAGAGATTTTGGAATAGGATCATTTCTCCACTGTTTGCTCTACAAAATAATAGAAATACCTTTAGTATTTTCTACAAGGTTTACTCTAAAAGTTGGCATTCATCCTGATTTGATCCTCCAGAGTGATCCCTCCAAGAATTAATTTCACAGTTTATGCAAGGCTTTTTTCAGAAAATTTATTAGGAACTTCTAATTACCCCAACAGGCATCCTGGTTAAGTTGCTGCCGCACATCTCTTGGAATTTATTACTCTTGCAGTTCTTTTCAATTTATCTTGATTGATTTCTTAGGTATGTGTTGATGGATTCTTTAAAATGTAAATTTAATTCAATACTCCAGTATATACCAAGCAATATTCCAGTGATTCCCTTGTTCTACTTTATTTTTCTTCTTCTTGTTGGCGTTATGTTCTAACTGGGAGTCTGCTTCTCAGTTTTAGTGTTTTCATGATCACTTATCGACTTGTGTCCCCAATCAACATTCATTCAAGCCACGAAGCATACAGTACCAGCAAAAAAAACATTATTTCATGTTTTATAGTATATATTGGCATAACACATCACATCCACATGATTAAAAGAATTTGTAAGGCATTTTCTAAAAAATTAAATTAATTTTGGACTCCACTCAATATTTTGAGATTGTTTTTAATGTTTGTAACTGCTTTCGATCCAGTTCTTAGTTGTAACATATTTAAAATCAACCTTAACAGTCGATCTAATCAGTTTAACATTTAAAATTAAACCCACTCATTCCCTTGTGGTGAACGTCCAGATATGTTGAAATGAAAACCTTATAAAGTTATTGAGAAGATTTCAAACCAACATGAGTCTTACCAAAACATGTTAGGATTCCGCTGAGCAACACTTAGGTTTCCATATAGTAGAGGATTTAAAAAGACGTTTTTTAAGCCTTTTGTCAAATTCCAGCTTTTGACAAGAAAAAAAAACATAAAACGTGTATTCCGCGAAAACAAACTCAAAAATTTTCGTTTCGTTTTCGAAAAATTCCGTAAATATTTGATTCCGTATCGAGTTACACGAAACATTTTTAAATTTCGTTTCGTTTCGTCATTATCAGCGCAAGATATTTTCGCGTATCGTTTCGTTCGTATCGACATGGAAAAAATCCATATCGCATACCCTTACTATATGAAACTGATGTCTTGGCAAGGGATGTACAAGATAAGGCATTATGCTGTTATTGCATGATGGCACTAAAGCAGTGTCCTCGGAAACATCCTCAAATTTTCCCTTTTGGCAATTATTAGGAAATAAATCAGATATTGTATGATTCTACGAGAATAATAAAGATATTATAGCAAGTATGTGGTAACATATTAGGAAATATTGCACAAATAACTCTTTAGAACAGATTTGTTGGCTCTGAAAAGGGCCGATTGATCTTGTTGAATTGTTGAATTCCGAGTAACACGGACACATTTTTGACGCTACACAGGTTGAAATCCTTCTCGTCCCGATGAGGTTTGCGGTGGCGGCTTCTTCGGGGTCTTCTTCATCGCGGCAATCTTTTGAAACTTGGTGGGGTTTTCGCTTAGGAACTGCTTTCTTTTTCTTTCCTTCCATCTCGGATGCCAGCCGCAGCCCACAGTTTCCCGGGATTGCCGCCGATGAATTTCTCGATCATCTGCAGGGAGGACCCGTACCTGGACTGCTTCCTCTTCTTCTTCTTCTTCTTCTTGGCAGCGGCAGCAGTGATGGCTTTGGCTTCAGACGGCATCTTCACTCGGTCGGTCGACGATCAGTTTGATTTGAGCAAAGCAAGGCAAACGGGAAGGGATCCTTCGCTATCGATGTCTGTGCCTGAGAAGCACGCCCAGTCTGAGCAAGTCGATCTGTGGCACGCTGAGATGCGATCCAAGTGGAGAGTGAAAAGCAAATGACGTCAATTTTCTCAAGTACCCCTATTTATAGATTTTGAATTTGTTCATCGTTGTTTTGATATGCCGATAACAAATTCAAAATATAATTATCACGGTCGATACTGTAGTATCATACAGTAAATGTAGAAAAATAACAATTCTATCGTAAGGACACAAAATCATTAAGTTCATAGCTAAAAGAAAACTTTGAATATTTTAATTCTAGAGCATTTCGTTCAGTGTAATTGTAAGTTTTGCTTTCGCTTCTAACGCAAGTGATCGAAATCATCGAAATGAACACGAAGAATGTATGCGAACAGCGTGAACGAATGCGGAGACAGAGGGGTTGAGCTGAATGGATGCGGAAGAGAAATACGTCGATTGACGCTACGACGCGATGAAGCACGAGGATGGAATGAAGCAAAGTGAAGGAGGAAAAGAGAGGGGTGTGCGTCGCAGTAAGACTGGTCGATGTCGTTGCACATGCTCCTCAGTCTAATAAAGAATTTTGACGCGGACGGTTTGCGTTCAGTTTACTCGGAGTGAAATAAAAAAGATAAAATGAAAAAATATATAACCGCTGGTGACGCCATGAAAAAAAAATGTTTTTATTTTGAAAGAATACGACAGATACCTTTGCATGTAAAATAACAAAAAAACGCCTATTTATAGATTTGCTTGAAATCAACGTTCTCTTTTAACCTTCCTGTTGCATTCAAAAAAAGTTACACTTAAGCATTCCGGGTCATATTGACCCGGATTTGGCACAGTAATATCGCAGGCATTTTTCAACCAAATTCAATGTTTTTATACTCAAAATAATCGTTAGTTCATAAATTTTCCAGTATCTGGGCCGGACACAAGGATTGACCGGGTTTGGCCACTCAGAATCGACGCCGAACAGATCAAGGTTTGGCCATTTTTGTAAGGGCATGCTTTTTCAACGATAGGGGTCGTAAAAATTTATCTGTTTTGGTTTACAAATGGATGCATATGTAGAAGCTTCCTAACAGAACTGAAATTATTGCTACTATCAATCATTTGGAGCATCTAGAACTGTCTGGTGGCCACGGAACAGGACTCAGAGCCCCCAGACAGACACCAGAGATATCCGGATATGTGGTCAATTTACACTTTCCGCAGAACCCAAACATGCGACACATCAAAATTTGCAGAATTTTATGAATAAAAAACATCTAGCTGTCATAAGCCATATTGACCACGTTGTGGCCACAGAACCGGTTCCAGAGGCCCCAGCGAAGTGGCCAATTTTCGAATTATGTACAACCCAGCCATGTGACATATCAAAATTTGCAGAATTTCATGAAAAAAAAAACTTCAAGCTATCCTGAGCCAAAATGACCACCCTGTGGCCACGGAATCGGTTCCAGAGGCCCCGGTAAGCTGGCCAGCTTACGAATTATGTACAGTCTAGCCATGCGACACATCAAAATTTGCAGATTTTCTTGTAAAATGCACTTCAGGTAATCCTAGCTGTCATAGCCAAAATGGCCACCCTGTAGTCACAGAACCGGTTCCATAGGTTCCGGTTAAGTGGCCAGTTAACGGTTTATGTACAATCGAGCTATGCGACGTATCAAAAATTTACAGAATTTGGTGTAAAAATACACTTCAGGTAATATTTGCTGTCCTAAGCCAAAACGGCCACTCTGTGGCCACGGATTTGGTTCCGGAGACCCCAGTGAAGTAGCCAGTTTTACGGATTGTGTGCAATCCAGTCATGTGACATATCAAAATTTGGCACCACTCATAAATTGTGTAACATTTTTTGGCCAATTTCGACACCACCGCCCCCATCGTAGCCTGTTTCGCATACCATACCTAAAACATGGTTCGTCGCAAAAACCGTCGACTCCCTTCTCACCACTAGAAAGCCTACGTCATTTGTAGACGAACCCCTTGTAGAATTTCAGGAAAACAAACACTGCAGGTAATCATAGCTAACCTGAGCCGAAATAGACTCACTGTGTCTACGGGTAGCGGTTTCAGAGGCCAATTTTGGCACCATGCCGAAAAGTTTCATGTTGCCTAAATCGAACCGTGTCAAAAATCAAACGGTTGTCTATCACCGTAATAACGATCACGAATTAAATTTACAGTAGATAGGCATCATTTTGCCTAATTTCAAATGCTTATAACTTTATAAAAAAAAATATTGAATTGGATGCATCTGATAGCAGTCGACCGCAAATTTGGTCTAGTTTGCATGGCCAAGCAAGTTTGGAACTCGCTTGGCCATGTATATTGGCCACCGAGCGCCAGAGATGTTCCCGGTTCCCTGAGGTCATTGCCAAATGACATTTTTCATGTCGCTTGTTATTTTTGTGTGGTGTGAAGTTGTATAGATGTTCACATTTTCCCTAGAAACTAGAACTTATAGAAAGTTAAATGCCAGCGGACGCATACGGATTCGTTGGAAATCATCCGAAATATGACCATTTCCGTAAAATTGTTCCGGAAAATATGGTCAGTCATGTATTTCCAATCATGTATATATTATCCGGAGCTTTATCCATGTAAGCATCGAGCTTCAAGATGATGCTCTCAGCAGCATACTTTGACGCACTGACTACTCTATAGTAGGTTCCGGGTGCCCTGGGGGAAGTGGTCAATTAGGAATATGAGCATCAAACTTCCGAAGGTATTTCAGAACCACCAACTGCCATGATCAATATATAGTAGGTTTCATGTGCCCCGAGGAATGTGGCTAAATATAAGTATTAGGTAGGGGAAGTGGTGGTAAAATGAACAGGGGTGGTAAAATGAACACCGTTCCTTTTACCGAGAAAAAACAAATTTCGATGAATTTTTATCACGCACGGACGATTTAGAGCATAAATCTGAGTGTTCGAGTTGATACGGATGTCAATTGAAGTGAAAATATCAACGAAAACTAAGATTTTAGAAAACCACCTTTGAAAAACTAGAAACTGACGTAACTTTAAGCTCGGGAAGACTTGAGGTTTTTCAGTGAGGTGAATATCGTTATTGATATGATGTCAAATATGATACCTTTAGAATTCTTTTTCAATGGGTTACAATCATTTATGAATGTATTTTCGGTGGGCAATATTTTATTTCAGAAATATTTGTTTTACTCACGTTTTTTGCGTTGGTGTTCATTTTACCACCAAACCGCTGTTCATTTTACCCACATAGTGCAGGTAAAATGAACATTTGCATCGCTTTTTGATAGCGAGGAAAACATTGTGAAAAATTTGTTATTTTAGTCTGAATCCATGTCGCTGCTATAGATTACTTCCCTATTTTTCGATGTTGTGCGATAGAACTATACAAATTCTTCGTTTTTCTATCGGAAACAAGATGATTTCCTTAAGGTGTTCATTTTACCACCCCTTCCCCTACCAATATTTTAGAAGGTGATGCTTCTGAAAACACTTCCAGAACCACTGGCTGCCATTGCCACTGTATAATACGTTCGAGGTATCCGATAGAAGTGGCCAATTTCACCCATGCACGGAATAATATCAAAATGGGTAAACAAACTTGAATATTTTTTAAAATTCATGCTTCCGGAAGCAGTTTTAGAATCACCGTCTACCATGAACAGTAGGATTCATGTGACCACTATAATCCATAATAACCATTCTATAGTAGATTCCAGAAGTTTCTACACAAATTTCCAATTCGGAACATGGCCACATCCCCTGGGGCTCTTGGAACCTGCTATAAAGTGGTCTAACAGGCTGTGATTTTGGAAATGCTCACCCTAAAAAATCTTGAAGTTTGATACCCATATTGATATGATTCCAGACAAATTGCTAATTGGCCACTTCCCCCAAGGCACCCGGAACATACTATACAATGGTTTAAAGAAATAAGTTGCTTTGTAAATACTTCCAGAAGCATCAACTTCAAAAATCTTGATGTTTCATACCCATATTGATGTGTTTTCGGACATGTTTTGAATTGGCCACATCCCTCGGGGCACCTGGAGCCAACTATACAATGGTCGTGGCAGCCGGTGGTAGTGAAAATGGTTCAGGAATCATCAGCTTTGAAAACCTTGAAGTTTGATGCTCATATTGATATTGTTCCAGATATGTTCCTTATCGGCCACTTCCCCTGGACACCTGGAACCTACTATAGAATGATCAGTACATCTGATGGTTCTAAATATACTGCTGGACACATCATTTCAAGGTTCGATGCCCACTTGTATATAGGTAGCTCCAGATAATATTTATATGATTGGAAATACAAACATGACTGACAATATTTTCCGGAACCAGTTTCACGGAAATCGTCATATATCGAAAAATTTCCAACGAATATTGCGTCCGCCGGCATTCAACTTCTCATTAGTCCTAGTTTCAAGGAAAATAGTAAACATCTGTATAACCTCACACCGCACAAAAAATATCAAGCCACATGAAAAATGCCATTTGGACATGACCTCGGGGAACTGGGAACATCTCCGGCGTCCGGTGGCCAATATACATGGCCATTGGCCAAGCAAGTTCCTGAAACTAGAACAAATTTGCGGTCGAATTCTTCCAGATGCATCCAATTTAATCAATTTTCCATAAGGTTATAAGCATTTGAATTTAGGCGAAATTTTGCCTATCTCAATCACTTTGCCTATCCCATGTTGAACATGGTTAGCCTGCAAATTGGCCACATGACCGGGATCCTTGGAGTCTCCGAAATCTATTATATGGCCACCAAGTATCCAAGACTGCTAAGTTTACATCAGCTAATTTATTTTATGAAATTCTTCAAATTTTATATGTCGCATAAACCGACTCTCCAAAACTCGTTCAAGAGACCAAGAACCTCCATTGAGTCGATGTTCCATGACTCGATATCGACTCATGGAACCATACTAGAATCAAAATTTCATGTAGCTATGATGATCCCCTCAAACAGCTTCCAAAGCATTGGTTTGTCCCATGACTCGATATTTCCATGAGTCGATGATTCCTTCCAATATCGACTCGTTGAGGTTTGAATGTAGAAATTATCGAGTTATAGAATATACCGACACAAAAAATCACAAAATCGGAAGAAACAATTTCTTGTTCAGTGGGATTTCGTTTTGGCATGCTCCATATTTGAATCACTCCCCTCCCGAATGAATGAATCCGTTTTGGCAATATTTTCGAATGCCATTAAAAGTTATAATTTTGGTAAATATTATTATTTCTTTTTATTTAGTCATTCGAAAAGCAAGCCAGCTTCACGCCTACCGCATTTCAGAGCTCAATTTCCGCCGATATTCCCCCAAATATCACTAACTTTTACGCGCTTATTTAATTTTAGATAGTCGTATGTTCGCAACGTTTCACGAACTCATTAATCTCTATGAGTATCTCAACTAGAGGTCCCAACATCTTTACTCAGGCATTCACGCTGTATTACAAGCCCACTTGAGTATGCGGTAGGTGATTACAGTTAATATAAGTATGTTTTCTTCAGATTTGGAACAGCTTCGTTTGAACAAAGCAGTATTGTCATAAGAGGAACAAAAAGTATATAACTCACAACTTCAGCTCACTGTTATTTTTATTGTTACATGTTTAATACATGTCATTATTGCGTATGTAGAAGCATAACAGCATAACATACCTAGAGCAATAAATGACTCACAAAAACAGGATTTACACTATACTTCATCCTCAATAAGGTCGATGCACGCTTCAATGAATACGATAGATACTCTATATGACGTTGGACTTTTTAAGAAACGATCCAACATTCTATATCAGTGATGCTCAGGCCTGAATTATACTGCGTAAGATATCAAAGATTTTAATCAAGTATACGGACCGCATCAATTTATCAAAATGTTCCTTATGATATCCTATCGACCGTTTGCTGGAGCTAGGAGTTCTTTTACCCTAATGGAATCCTATGTTTTATGATGGGCTACTGAGAATATTGAAAGTACTGAGCGAAATCTGAGTATTTCTTGCGGGATCTTGAGAATGTATATTTAGTTATTGGGGATGCTGTGCGAAATCTGTTGATTAATTGTAAACTCCTAAGATTTCTAAGGCGGCATGTGAATCTCTAGCGGAGTACTGTGGATATCCAGTTTAATTTTCAATATTTCTGACAAAATCTTGAGGATTCTGAATACCGACCAGACGGGAAGAAACAAGATTATAACAGAATGTGTTCCCTGATATGATTTTTTTACATCACCATGACAACTGGTGTAACATGTACCGTTGTAGTTAAAATAACAAAATTATAAACAAAATTTGCACCCACAATAAACTAAAAATATAACAACCCTGTTACATTTATATCAAAATTATTACAGAATGTGAACAAAATAACAAAATTAGTTACAAACTATGTCACTGTTCATGACATCGGATGTTATTTGCAACAAGCTGATATATTCGATGTTCAAAAATAAAAAAATGTTGTATAAATGTGTAACTTAAGTATAACAACTTGAGAACCAAAGCCATACTTGATAACACAATTTATCAACTTCTGTTATTTTTAACTGCTGCTGATAGGAATGTGTTATAATCTTGTTATGTGGGTTTCTGGTTCGGGTAGGTTTACAGCGAAATTCAGAGATTGCTAGTGGCAGCCTGGAAAGTCCTTTTGAATTTTGAGACTTGATAATTTTCCGCAAATTATAGTTTTTCTGTATTCTAACACTATTTTTGACGATTTGGTTAATTTCTTGAATAAAGATCACTTATTGCCGATTATGGTTTTCACATGTCCATGTGTACAATAGTATACATAAATCTTATTAAACATCATTTAAGATATTTCAGCAATAAAAAGTGTATGGAACGCCTGTCACAATTCTATATGATGGGTCTTTAGCTTTATAACATAGTCCTTGATATTAAAAAATTGGGGTCCCCGATTTTGGCACGGTTCCGTTTTTGACAACTGAAAATTCGATTTTTGCCAAAAAACGGAATCCCACTGTATTTTCAATACATATAAGATCACTTCTGTAAGAAAGCAATATTATTTTGCTGATAGTATTTTACAAACTATTATTGTTTCTGACAAAATATTATTATATGCATTTATTTTTGAACTTCTTAACATGCAAGTATTTATTAACCTCAAAACAAGAATTTGAACCAGTTACCCCAAATAAGAATGATTTTCAAATAGATATCGAGTTATGGAGAGAAAATTACCTCTTACGTGATCTCTTGTGGAGAAATCGATTTATAGAAATATCGACTCTTGGAGAGCACGATGTATGGAAATTTAAAGGTACTGAAAAGTCCATCGAGATATAGAGGATAACGAGTTAAAGAATATCGAGTTGTGGAGAGTGGACTGATAAAATCAGGTGATTCTTTCATAAAATCCATCAAATATTGATATATCGCATGGGTGAATTGTATGGAAAGTATAAATTGACTACATTGCCGGGACCTCTTGAAAATACGGAACGAATTATATGGCCACAGAATGGCTGATACATGGCACATTACTGCTTAGATTAGCTTAGATGATTTTTTCATAAAATTCTGCAAATTTTGATATGTCGCATGGTAGGATTCTATGGAAATGGAAAATTGGCCACATTACCGGGACCTTTGGAACCTACGAAACCGATTATTTAGCCACCGAGTAGCCAAAACATGGCCCAGGGCTGCTCAGATTACCTCGGATGTTTTTAACACGAAAAACTGCAAATTTTGATATGTCGCATAGCAGGATTCTATGGAAATTTCAAATTGGCCACTTTACTGGGACCTCTGGAACCTATGAAACCGATTATTTGGCCACCAAGTAGCCAAAACATGGCGTAGAGCTGCTCAGATTACCTCGGATGTTTTTTTACATGAAATTCTGCAAATTTTGATATGTCGCATGGCAAGATTCTATGGAAATTTTAAATTGGCCACTTTACTGGGACCTCTGGAACCTACGGAACCGATTATTTGGCCACCGAGTAGCCAAAACATGGCCTAGGGCTGCTCAGATTACCTATGATGTTTTTTGTATGAAATTCTGCAAATTTTTGATATGTCGCATGGCAGGATTCTATGGAAATTTCAAATTGGCCACTTTACCGGGACCTCTGGAACCTACGAAACCGATTATTTGGCCACCGAGTAGCCAAAACATGGCCTAGGGCTGCTCAGATTACCTCGGATGTTTTTTGTATAAAATTCTGCAAATTTTGATATGTCGCATGGCAGGATTCTATGGAAATTTCAAATTGGCCACTTTACCGGGACCTCTGGAACCTACGAAACCGATTATTTTAGCCACCGAGTAGCCAAAACATGGCCCAGGGCTGCTCAGATTACCTCGGATGTTTTTAACACGAAAAACTGCAAATTTTGATATGTCGCATAGCAGGATTCTATGGAAATTTCAAATTGGCCACTTTACTGGGACCTCTGGAACCTATGAAACCGATTATTTGGCCACCAAGTAGCCAAAACATGGCCTAGAGCTGCTCAGATTACCTCGGATGTTTATTTACATGAAATTCTGCAAATTTTGATATGTCGCATGGCAGGATTCTATGGAAATTTCAAATTGGCCACTTTACCGTGACCTCTGGAACCTACGGAACCGATTATTTGGCCACCGAGTAGCCAAAACATGGTCTCGGGCTGCTCAGATTACCTCGGATGTTTTTTGTATGAAATTCTTGCAAATTTTGATATTGTCGCATGGCAGGATTCTATGGAAATTTCCAAAATTGGCCACTTTACCCGGGACCTCTGGAACCTACGAAACCGATTATTTGGCCACCGAGTAGCCCAAAACATGGCCTAGGGGCTGCTCAGATTACCTCGGGATTGTTTTTGTATGAAATTCTGCAAATTTTGATATGTCGCATGGCAGGATTCTAAGGAAATTTCAAATTGGCCACTTTACTGGGACCTCTGGAACCTATGAAACCGATTATTTTGGCCACCAAGTAGCCAAAACATGGCCTAAGAGCTGCTCAGATGTACCTCGGATGTTTATTTACATGAAATTCTGCAAATTTTTGATATGTCGCATGGCAGGGTTCTATGGAAATTTCAAATTAGCCACTTTACTGGGACCTCTGGAACCTACGAAACCGATTATTTGGCCACCGAGTAGCCAAAACATGGCCTAGGGCTGCTCAGATTACCTCGGATGTTTTTTGTATGAAATTCTGCAAATTTTGATATGTCGCATGGCAGGATTCTATGGAAATTTCAAATTGGCCACTTTACTGGGACCTCTGGAACCTATGAAACCGATTATTTGGCCACCAAGTAGCCAAAACATGGCCTAGAGCGGCTCAGATTCCCTCGGATGTTTATTTACATGAAATTCGGCAAATTTTGATATGTCGCATGGCAGGGTTCTATGGAAATTTCAAATTATCCACTTTACTGGGACCTCTGGAACCTACGAAACCGATTATTTGGCTATTGAGTAGCCAAAACATGGCCTAGGGCTGCTCAGATTACCTTGGATGTTTTTTGTATGAAATTCTGCAAATTTTGATATGTCGCATGGCAGGATTCTATGGAAATTTCAAATTGGCCACTTTACCGGGACCTCTGGAACCTACGGAACCGATTATTTGGCCACCGAGTAGCCAAAACATGGCCTAGGGCTGCTCAGATTACCTCGGATGTTTTTAACACGAAAAACTGCAAATTTTTGATATGTCGCATAGCAGGATTCTATGGAAATTTCAAATTGGCCACTTTACTGGGACCTCTGGAACCTATGAAACCGATTATTGGCCACCAAGTAGCCAAAACATGGCCTAGAGCTGCTCAGATTACCTCGGATGTTTATTTACATGAATTCTGCAAATTTTGAATATGTCGCATGGCAGGATTCTATGGAAATTTCAAATTGGCCACTTTACCGTGACCTCTGGAACCTACCGGAACCGATTATTTGGCCACCGAGTAGCCAAAACATGGTCTCGGGCTGCTCAGATTACCTCGGATGTTTTTTGTATGAAATTCCTGGCAAATTTTGATATGTCGCATGGCAGGATTCTATGGAAATTTCAAATTGGCCACGTTTACCGGGGACCTCTGGAACCTACGAAACCGATTATGTTGGCCACCGAGTAGCCAAAACATGGCCTAGGGCTGCCTCAGATTACCATCGGATGTTTTTTGTATGAAATTCTGCAAATTTTTGATATGTCGCATGGCAAGGATTCTAAGGAAATTTCAAATTGGCCACTTTACTGGGACCTCTGGAACCTATGAAAACCGATTATTTGGCCACCAAGTAGCCAAAACATGGCCCTAGAGCTGCTCAGATTACCTCGCGATGTTTATTTACATGAAATTCTGCAAATTTTGATATGTCGCATGGCAGGATTCTATGGAAATTTCAAAAATTGGCCACTTTACCGTGACCTCTGGAACCTACGGAACCGGATTATTTGGCCAGCCGAGTAGCCAAAACATGGTCTCGGGGCTGCTCAGATTACCTCGGATGGTTTTTTGTATGAAATTCTGCAAATTTTGATATGTCGCATGGCAGGATTCTATGGAAATTTCAAAATTGGGCCACTTTAACCGGGGACCTCTGGAACCTATGGAACCCGATGTATTTGGCCACCGAGTAGCCAAAAACATGGCCCAGGGCTGCTCAGAATTACCTCGGATGTTTTTTTGTATGAAATTCTGCAAAATTTTGAATATGTCGCATGGCAGGATTCATATGAAATTTCAAATTGGCCACTTTACCGGGGAACCTCTGGAACCTACGGAACCGATTATGTTGGCCACCCGAGTAGCCAAAACATGGTCTCGGGCTGCTCAGATTACCTCGGATGTTTTTTGTATGAAATTCTGCAAACTTTTGATATGTCGCGATGGCAGGATTCTATGGAAATTTCCAAATTGGCCACTTTACCGGGACCTCTGGAACCTACGGAACCGATTATTTGGCCACCGAGTAGCCAAAACATGGTCTCGGGCTGCTCAGATTACCTCGGATGTTTTTTGTATGAAATTCTGCAAATTTTGATATGTCGCATGGCAGGATTCTATGGAAATTTCAAATTGGCCACTTTACCGGGACCTCTGGAACCTACGGAACCGATTATTTGGCCACCGAGTAGCCAAAACATGGCCTAGGGCTGCTCAGATTACCTCGGATGTTTTTAACACGAAAAACTGCAAATTTTGATATGTCGCATAGCAGGATTCTATGGAAATTTCAAATTGGCCACTTTACTGGGACCTCTGGAACCTATGAAACCGATTATTTGGCCACCAAGTAGCCAAAACATGGCCTAGAGCGGCTCAGATTACCTCGGATGTTTATTTACATGAAATTCGGCAAATTTTGATATGTCGCATGGCAGGGTTCTAAGGAAATTTCAAATTATCCACTTTACTGGGACCTCTGGAACCTACGAAACCGATTATTTGGCTATTGAGTAGCCAAAACATGGCCTAGGGCTGCTCAGATTACCTTGGATGTTTTTTGTATGAAATTCTGAAAATTTTGATATGTCGCATGGCAGGATTCTATGGAAATTTCAAATTGGCCACTTTACCGGGACCTCTGGAACCTACGGAACCGATTATTTGGCCACCGAGTAGCCAAAACATGGCCTAGGGCTGCTCAGATTACCTCGGATGTTTTTTGTATGAAATTCTGCAAATTTTGATATGTCGCATGGCAGGGTTCTATGGAAATTTCAAATTAGCCACTTTACTGGGACCTCTGGAACCTATGAAACCGATTATTTGGCCACCAAGTAGCCAAAACATGGCCTAGGGCTGCTCAGATTACCTCGGATGTTTTTTGTATGAAATTCTGCAAATTTTGATATGTCGCATGGCAGGATTCTATGGAAATTTCAAATTGGCCACTTTACTGGGACCTCTGGAACCTATGAAACCGATTATTTGGCCACCAAGTAGCCAAAACATGGCCTAGAGCGGCTCAGATTCCCTCGGATGTTTATTTACATGAAATTCGGCAAATTTTGATATGTCGCATGGCAGGGTTCTATGGAAATTTCAAATTATCCACTTTACTGGGACCTCTGGAACCTACGAAACCGA